>NC_056729.1:1967811509-1967924009 GCF_019279795.1 Protopterus annectens
AGGCTACAAGGTTCAGTGCTGGAAGCTGGGGGTGCAGAATCTGGTTCTCCTGCTGAGACAGCAGGGAAGGAGTCTGAGGCAGGTGCCATGGAGATAACCATGACACACTGCACAGGAGGGGGTACCAGTGTTGGCGCGGCCAGTCTGGAGCAATCAAAATCATCCTTGGTTTGTCCTGTTTGACTTTTAGTAGTACTTTGGAGAGCAGGGGCAGTGGGGGAAAGGCATAGACTGATAGGTTTTTCCAGCTGAAGGACAGAACATCCACTTTCCAGGCTTGTTTGTGGGGTGTCCTTGTGAAAAATTTGTCTAACTAGTAGTTCTGGGGGGAGGCAAACAGGTCTATATCTGGGCTCCCCCATTCGCTTGTCAACATGCTGAAAATCCTTGGTTCCAGTTTCCACTCATGTGGGTCCATGAGGTTTCTGCTTAGTCCGTCTGCCAGTGTATTTAATTTTCCTGGCAGGAATTAAGCTTGTAGGTGCACTTGGTAGCTCAAGGCTGTGTTCCACAATGCCACTGCTAGTCTGCAGAGGAGGTAAGAATGTGTACCCCCCTGCTTGTTTATGTACCACATAACCGTGGTGTTGTCCGCCTTTACCATTAGTTGTCAGAGCATTCTGTACAGCTAACATTTCTTTTTGATTGATATGCAGGTGCATTTGAGTTGGGTTCCATTTGCCCTGAATGCACTTCCTTGCCAGGTGTGCCCCCCATGCATAGTCTGATGCATCTGTTGTTAGGGTGTGGGCGGCATGGGGTGGTGTGAAAGGTAGTCCCTTGTTTTGGTGGCAGGCCTCTGCCCACCAAAGGAACTCTAGGTGTAGGCAAGGTATGACAGGAATCATTGTTTCTAGGCTGTGAGAATGTTGACTCCATAGGCTTTTTAGATACCACTGTAGTTTCTTCATATGCAGTCTTGCATATGGAATTAAAAGAATGCAAGAGGCCATGAACCCCAAGGCTTGCAGTATTTGCCTTGCAGATAGCAGAGTTTTTGTGGCCACTTGTTTGAAGTAGGTTGTCAAATGAATTTGCTTTTCTGGCGTGAGGTAAGCCATCTGGGAAGTTGTATTCAAACTTGCTCCCAGGAATGTAATTTGTTGACAGGGTACCAGTTGTTATTTCTTTTCGTTTGTGATGTACCCCAGACAAGTTAGAACCCTTTTTACAAAGGCCAGATGACTTAAAAGTATGTCCTGGCTTTCTGCCTGAATTAGACAATCATCCAGGTACGAGTATATTTGAATACTTCTTTGCCTGCAAAATGAAATAACTGGAGCTAGACACTTTGTGAAAACCCTGGGCGCAATAGATAAGCCAAAGGGAAGTGCAGAGAACTGATAGTGCGTGTAGCCTGCTTAGAAGCGTACGTATTGTCTGCAAGATTCCCTGATTGGGATGTGCAGGTATGCTTCTTTTAAATCTAGTGTTGTCAATCAGGTGTCTTTGTCTAGCATAGGAAGTAATTGGTGAAGAGTCAGAATCCTGAATTTTGGAATCTCCAGAAAGGTGTTTAGAGTAGATAGGTCCAGGACAGGACGCCATGATTTGTCTTTTCTGGGTACCAGGAAAAGTCTCGAGTAGAAACCTTGTCCCTTTTCCTCTTCTGGTACCAGCTGAATAGCCCCCATGCCTGAGAGAGAAAGCACTTGTTTTTGAGCCTCTGCCACTGATTTGGGGGTAGGTCTTGGCCACCCATTTGGCATTGGCAACGTGCGGAAGTGAAATCTGTATCCCTGGGACACTATATCCATTCCCTCCAGTAGAGCTCTTTTGAGTGTGTACCTTTAACTCCTAATGGGCGTGGCTTCAGCATTTAAAAATTTACGTTATCACCTTACATTTTTAACAAATACCCATTGACAGAGGTCATATATCAATACAATTGTGTTTGCTATCATGTATGCTTCAAGATAAAATTTTCCAATACCTTGTATGTAACATGGTTTTGGAATTATTAATGCAAATATGAACAGGCAATATTTGACGCCTAGAGGAGCAGTAGGGTGTAACTGCAGAAATGCCTGGAGACGTCACTCGGCTGTAATGAGTTAACTCATTTGTCCTAGGTAATGAGTTCCCAGTTCTTTGCATGAAGAGCAATCTTTCCCCCCAAAGGGGCAGTCAGAAGATAAGTGCTTGGAAATTTTAAAAGGAAGTCATTGAGACAGTTTACCATAGGGGGAGTCTTGTTATTCCCGGACTTGGAAGTTGAGGCCCCCCCACTGCTTAGTTCTGTGAGTCCCCTGGGACTGAAACCTGGGTTTTTTGCTGTGTCTGGGTTTGGCTTGAGAAGACCTGGAAGGGACTGGAAAGGACCAATTCTTAAGAGGGCCAGTGCCTACTAAATCTAGGAGACTGAACTTGTAAAAAAGTTTGCATAGATTTAGCTTTATCTTCCATCTTTTTAAGAACTTCTTCAGCCTTGTTGCCAAACCGGCGGTCATGATTTAAAGGAGCATCCAACAATTTAGCTTTAACATGATCAGGCAAAGATTGCTCCTTAAGTAAAGCATGCCTTCTAAGCACAGACCCAATAATAGCAGCCCTGCAAGAGGCCTCTAAAAAAATCACCACATTGCAAAGTATGTTTTCCAACTTGTACAGCAGAATGCATTAAATCCTGTAAGTCTTTATTTTCCACACAGTCAGGAGTCAACATAATTTTCTGTTTAAGCAGTCCAATAACATGTTGCTGATATTTTAACATATGAAAGTGGCAGTTTAAAACTCTAATGGCCAAGGATGCTGAAGTGTAAACCTTTTTACCCTATCTATCCAGCGCCCTGGAGTCTGTTATCAGAAGGGATAGGATTTTTAGCAGTAGAAGCCTTAATGCCCTTGGGCCCCTGTGAAACCGTTTCTGGATCTACAATAGGATTTTTGAAAAGAAACTTGTGGGACACAGGGACCCTGTAGTATCTGTCAGGTTTACTGTAAGCAGGAGGCAAGGAATCAGGGGGCAAACTGGATTCAGAGAAAGCATCACCAACAATGTCTAGCACAGGAGGAATAGCCAAAGGCCTATGCTGAGGTAGGAGAAGTAAATCCCTAAGCCTCTTTTTTTGAATCAGAAAATTCCTGGCTTTCCCAGTGAAAATGCTCCCTTAGAGTAAGGTTTCCCCAAAAGAAAAATCCTCAGGAGGGGAAGCAGAGGGAATAGAGTCCTCTGCATCAGAATCTTCATAAGTAGGTAAGGACAAATCCAGGTCATCAGAAGAGTCAGAAAAAACAGAATTCTGATCAGAAGATTCATAGTCAAGCTCAGCCCTAAGCCTCTTAGAAGGGGGGGGGGGGGTTGGCTACCCCTGATTAGAGTTATTAAATCTTCAGCCATTTTTATCATTTGCTTTTTAGGCATAGAGGCCTAAGCATGTGGCCTGGGTGTCATTTTTTTAGACATGGATCGAGATTTTAGGCCTTAGTAATGAAGGCGTCGGTTTAATATGCAACTCCATAGGCCTGAATACACCCTGAGAAGCCGGTGCCTGCACAGCGGTTCCGGACCCATCCAAGGTAGAGACATCTGCGGGTTCCATAGTTGAAGTATCTCGCGGCATACCAAACTCCGAATGGGTCGCAGTAGAGGCCTGTGAATCACAAGTAGCGGGCATCAGGGGCTGCAAAAGCGTGTCACCGAGTACCACCGAACTGGCGACTGGCTTAGGAGAAGCGTCGTCGGCAGGTTCAGACCTTGGCGGCCTGTCTCTGTCTTTATCTTTGCGTTTTTTCGTAATCCCGGTAGTCGGAAGGCTAACCGATGACATTTCTGGATAATTAAACCGAGAACCGAAATATTTAGAGGCAAAAGTATACTGATGACTGATAGTGCGCCGATTAAAGTACAAAATCGACAGCAAGGTACGTCGTGGTCAGGGCCTAGGCAAGGAATACAGTACAAATGGAAATCCTTATGAGGTATTTGCTTCCCACAAGTAATGCAATTATTAACTTTTACTGACATTGGTAAGGAGCAAGAAAAAGTTTCCCCAACGGGTTACGTAGCTTTTTAGTTGAAGACTTTGGTTCTGAAACACTAAAACAAAAATTTCAGGGTCGGCCGACCAGCACTTGCGAACTGCTTCTGCTTCTGGCACCGTGCGGCAAGAAAGACTGATGTAATGGGGTCGGCTGCATGTTGTATACCCCTGACAACCTGACGTCATGGAAGGGAAAGCAACCGACGCAGGACCCAAGACTTTGTTAATCAGGCCGACTGAGGGCAACCTGCAAGCAGATTACCGAAATGTAATGACTGCAACAGTGAAACACGAAGAACATCTGCCCATTGCCAAACTCTTAGGGCTTCCCGACATAGTGGGTAGGATCTGGTTCTCCCCGTTTGTTGATGTACCAGACTACTGACATGTTGTCTAACTGGACAGCCATTATCCCGGATGGAAGGACTGGAATACTTGCAAAACTCAAAGCACTGCCCTCAGTTCTAGGACACTGATGTGCAGATTGGCCTCCTGTGGGGATCAAGCACCTTGGACACTCTTACCCTGAAAATGCTCCCTACTCTATCAGAGAAGTATCGATGGTCACTACGGCCGTGGGATGAGATGGGGGAGAAAGAATGACTCCATAAATCTTTTTCTGGCTTCAGCTAGGAGCCATCGAAGTAGCCTCATGTATTACCTTGCCAGGGGGACTAATGTTATTGTTGCTGCCAAGGATCTGAGAAGTTGTCATACCAGACGGGCAGGAACTTTTGTCTTGGGTGAGAATCACTTGAAGTTGCGATCTCAACTTTAACAACCTGTGATGAGGAAGGAAGGCTACGCAGGATTTTGTATTTTGTTTTGCTCTGATGAATTACAGGTCCTGTGTGGGAGATGGTTGTGATTTCTCTTTGTTGACTGAAATGCCTAAGAACTTAGGAAGGTGTAGAATACAGTCTTTGATGCAAAGCAGCAGATGCCTGGTGGGGGAGGTGAGAGCCAGTCATCTAGATATGGAAACACACAGAATCCCTGAAGCCTTAAATGAGCTGCTACAACTGCCATGCATTTGGTGAACACCCTGGAGGCTGTGGTGAGACCAAAGGGCAGTGCTCAAAATTGGTAATGACAGTCTCCCAGCTGGAAGCAGAGATATCTTCTGGAGCCTTTGTCCATCTTTATGTGGTAATACGCATTCTGAAGATCTATAGAGCACATCCAATCATCCTTCTCTGGAAATGGAAGGATAGACAACTCTGACCATCCGAAATTTTGTCTGTTGTACAAATTGGTTAAATATGCTGAGTTCCAAGAATGACCTCCAGTCCCCTGTCTTTTTTGGCACTAAAAAGAATCTTGAGTAAAATCTGGATCCTATCTAGTCTGGTGGGATTGTTTGGATGCCTCTTTTTTGAAGCAGCTTCTGAATCTCTAATGATGCTACATCCCTCTGACTTGGTGGAACATCGGGGATTTGTCTTTGTGGTTTGGGGAAAAAAATTTAAGGGAAGGCAGTAACCTCTTGTAATTATTGCCTGCAATCCAGAATACAATGTTAGAGAGAGCCAGGCTGTGTGGTGCAGAGAAAATCTTCCTCAAACTGCTTCCAGAGGTAAGCAATCAGGCCGCCATTTAGGAGCGTTGGTAGGGTTGTCTAGAAAAGGAATCCCTGGAACCATTTTTGTGTGGACCCCCTCTGCCATGGGAGGGGTGCCTTTCAGAAGAGATCCTCCCTGTGCCCCGGGGGGCATACTTGCCACATGTATCCCGAAAAGGTCCTTGGGTCTTCTTGAACCACATCTTTCCACTCCTCTGATTCCTGGAGTAAGGTCATTGTGGAGTGGCAAAATGCACGCCCACAGCAGAAAGGATCTTCCCGTCCTTTTTACACCTGGCTAACATATCTCTCACTTTTGGGCCAAACAATGAAGTAGCATTCCACAGGAGCATTGACAAAGGAAGACTTGAATGGGTCTGCAAAATCTCACAAGAGCATCCAAGTGTGGCGCCTAATGGCAACGTCTGTACCCACTGCTCTAGATGTCCCTTTGGCTGTATGTGTGACAAGCCACACAAACGAATTAGAGATGGACTCCAGGGTGGCAAGCTGGGAGACTACCTTATCCTGAACTTCATCAGACACTGCTCCTGCCAAAGTATCGGAAAGCTTGGTTATCAGATCCCTTTGGAGTCGAGTGAAATGTGCCAGAACATTCAAGGACCGAATAGTGAAGGTCATTGAAGCAAAGACCCACTTCCCAAATCTGTCCATCGTCCTGGACTCTCGGTTAGGAGGATGGACAGTTGAACTCTCTTCTGTGAGTTCCTTTTTGTGGCCGCTGCCACCACCATGGCATCCACTGTTAGACCCTTAGACCAATGGGGCTGATCCTCAGGGGCTAAAAGAATTTTGTCCGGTCTTCAGGGAATAGGCTATATGGTGTCAGGAGCCTTCCACGTATGCTGCACAACAAGTTTGATTAGTTCACCAGAATATGGGGTCACCCAAGAAGTAGATGGCCAGGCAAAAAAAGCCTGCAAGAAAACAGATTCCTTGGAAGATGGGTTTGAGGGCTTTCAATCACCCATCTGTTTTAAAATTTCCTCAATGTCTCTAAAGGAGACATCTTCAGGGAGTGAACGTGGGGACCCTTCCCCTTCATCGTAATCTGCATAGACAGTGACTGATTCTTCTGGAGAATTCAAGTGCTTCCTTTTGCATGATCTCTTACGGGGTAGCTCCTCAGGGGGAAGATCTGAGGAGGACACTAAAGAGAGGGGGGACCCTACACTAGGGTATCTTGCTGCTCTTGTGCCTTCTGTCCCAAAGTAGCAGACTATGGCAGCTGCAAACCAGAGGAAACAAAAATATGGCACTCCAATGGGGATGGTACCAACTGGGAACTTGCTAAGGCTCTCTTCAGAATCTGGAAGGCAGACCCACCCAAAGAGAGATGGGAGCCTAGAACTGAAAATGGCAACCTCGGAATTGGGTCACAACCCGCTATGACGAGCCGCGACAGCACTTGAAACTACGAAGGTACCGACACAGACAGCCATGGATGGTGCCATAGAAAAAAAATCAGAGCCAATCCAGGGATCCTGGAACCGGCAGCCAAATCTTGGTCCCATGGGTGCGACAGTTCCGAAGGAGCCAAGACTACAGAGTAGGTTCTGGTACAGAGGTGAAATCCACCGTCGGTACCAAGGTAGCTGGCACTGGGAGCGTCGAAGCAATGGGCTTTTCAACACCTGAGGAGAGGTTGAAGGAGGAATATATGCAGGATTCCTGGGAGAGTAAGCCTCGGCACCAGGAGGGAGAAGGGAGATCCGAGGGAGAGCAGGAAGGCCTCTGGCTGCCAAGAGCTGATCCACTAATCTAACAACATCCATCTCCGATAGACTCTTGGAGGAACAGACGGAAATTCCTAAAGGGGATTCGGGTCTTTCCACAAATGGGACTCAGCTGCTGACCCAAGAAAAGGTCTATCCTGGAGATACCTATAACCTTGAACCACGGCACCAGAGACTGTTGGATAGCAGGTGAAGATAGTATCGAAATAGTGGAAGTGGCAACTGTCGTTGCCAGAGAGGTCATTGGCGCCTAAGTCATAGTCAGTACCGAAGATGTTTGGATACCTTCAATAGCAGAGGGCACCATAGTAGATTTTGTTGGTTTCAATGCTGGAGCAGAAGACAACGATATATTTGGCACTTTTGCTTTCAATTCCAAAGAAGGTGCTGGAACTGGAGATTTTTGAGTCTTGGAGTCATGTACCTTGGGGGAGGAGGGTACCAAATGGCTCCATTTTTTTGAGTCAATTTATGGAGATTTTGAAGTCTCCACCTCGAAAAGACCTTCACCAAAAGGACATTTCAACAAGCCCTTAAGTATCAATTTATTAAGTCTCTCTGCAAGAGTTTGAGCACTAAAGTCCTTACAGAGTTTACTTGGAGGTTGAATTTCCAGATGAGGGACACCTAAACAGACACAAGAAAGATGCCCATCTGAATTGGGCATCTTTCTGCCACAGTCTTTACACTGCTTGAACCCGATGTTCCTTTCTGCTTTTCTGCCATGTTATTTAGTCAAGTACAAGGCATGCCCACACTTGCACACACTCATTTGAAAAGAAAATGGGAAGACAAGAACAAGCTTTTTTTTTTTTTTTAAATATAACTATGCTATATGAAGACTACACAAACAGGTAAGAAGAAGAAGAAAGGGTAGAGAAATGGATAACAACAATGGTATCAAAGAATTACCAATGGTAAGCAGGAAGGAGAAGCCCAATATCAACGATGGTAAAAGAGATCCATACCTTTAGGTAAAAGTTTGAAATAGAATCATTCGTACAAACACAAGGAAACTAGAAAATAGTAAACATCAGGAAAAAAAATGAGTAACAGGTAGAAATAATACAGAAATATCACAAAATGTGAGCACTTAGCAACGGCTGACACATCCAAAGTTGTACAAGGCAAACGAGATCTGAGGAATTGGGGAGAGAGACAGTATGAGAAGAGCCTTAGCTCGACAGGTTTTGGCTGGTGCAAGCTTTGTATAATGGCCGAGTTTGTTCTGAGGATTCGGAACTGAACCAATCAGTCAAGAATGAATGAAGACTGACAACATCAGAGCTTTAAGTTACTACAGGTAATACTTGCAGCATAAAGAGGGAGAACACAATGCGTAGTTTTAGTAGAAGAAATGTGATCAAGACGTTATGTACTCACCATAATGTTCCATGTATGTAGACCACCTCGCCTTACATTTTTACCCTTGGGTTTGGAGCCGAACCTCGGCTCCGACTCAGCCATACTCTAGCTCAAAGTCTTCAATTGGCTCGTGGCTAAGAGGTATCCCATCATGCAACAGGCCAATTCCCCAGATCTTGTTTGCTGCAAGCGCGCGCGTGCACACACACACACACACACACACACACACACACACTAAGAAGAACAACCCCAACAGAAAGGACTACTGACACCTAGAGACTATACCCTCCAGGTCCTCAAGGAGGGGGGGTTAGTAAGAATGTAAGGCGAGATGGACTACATACATCGAACGTTATGGTGAGTACATAACTTCTTGATGTTATGTAGTCCAATCTCGCCTTCATTCTTACCCTTGGGACAGCATCCCTAGTACCTTGACCTTGGGTGGCTCAGTGAAAAATACTCTTGACAAAGCTTGGACTCAGACACCTGCCTAGCTGAAGTTATGGCTACCAAGAATACTGTCTTCCATGACAAGAATTTAATGTCACATGTAGTTGCGGGCTCAAAGGGAGTTGAGGTGAGCTTCTGTAATACAAAATTGAGGTCCCATGGCATTACTGGATCAAAGACTGGAGGTCGGAGTAACATGGTCCCTTTCAGAAAGGCCCTACAAAGCCTATGAGCCATAAGGTTGGGCTCATTAGCAACGTGAAAGGTAAAAATCGCTACCAGTAGCACTTTAATGGTTGCTGCAGCTGACCCCTGACTGAACAGTTGAGAAAGAAATTCTAATATTTCAGAAATAGGTGCTGTATAGGGATCAATATGTCTTTCACCGACCCAAATGGAGAATCTCTTCCACTTACTGGAATAAATCTTCCTGGTAGAAGGCTTGTGGGAAGATGACCGAATATGGACCACTTCCGGGGAAAAATCATGAAGCCTGAATAGGGACAGAACTGGAGCAGCCAAGTTGTCAACTTGAGGGTCTGGATGGAGGGATGGAACTGTCCTGACCTATGAGTCAGCAGATCTGGATCTGGGTCCAGAATCCAAGGATCATCCATTAGACAGGGTTGAAGGAAGGGAAACCAAATCTAATGAGGCCAGTGTGGGGCAATCAGGATCATTCTGCTTCCCAAAGACTGTGCTTTCTGAATGACCTTTGATATCAGAGGAAAAGGTGGAAAGACAGAGAAGACTGAAGGGCCAATCGTGAACCAGAGCGTCCCTTGGTGTCTCCCTCTCCGGGGGGATAAGGGTGAAGTAGCCGCTGCATTTGGCATTGAGGGGGCTGGCAAATAGATCGCAGCAAGGCTGACCCCATCTGTGAAACATCTTCTCCACAACATATTTGTTCAGGGACCATTTGTGAGGCATTAGGATAGCTCTGTTCAGCCTGTCGGCAATCACATTGGACTTCCCCGGTATATGCTTTGTAACTAGAAAGTGTTGGGAAGACAACGCCCACTGCCAAACTCGAAGTGCCTCTCTGCAAAGGGGGTATGATTTGGTTCCTCCCTGCTTGTTCAGATACCATACCACTGACATGTTGTCCGAGTGGATTGCAATTGTCCCTAGAGGGAGAAAGCTCTGAAGTGCTTGCAAAGCTAATAGCACTGCTCTCATCTCCGAGACATTGATATGCAAATGGGTCTCGTGATCCAGCCATGTGCCTTGGACTGTCCTGCCGAGATAATGCCCCCCCCCGATCTGGGAGGCATCCGTGGTCACCGTGGAAACTGGAGAAGATGGGACAAAAGGCTTGCCCATGTTCAGATTGCTGGCTTGAAGCCACCAGCATAGATCCGCATGTGTGCGTAATCAGAATAGAATGGGAGTGTGGAAGATACTGTAGTGACCATTGGGCAAAAAGCAGCCAGTGAAGCACCCTCATGTGTAGTCTGGCAAGGGGAATGAGCATGATCGTGGCAGCCATGGTCCCTAATAACTTGAGGACCACTTTTACCTTGACCTTCCTCAATGGTAGTAAGGTGCAGACCTGCTGTTGTAGAGCCTGAAT
Source organism: Protopterus annectens (assembly GCF_019279795.1). Classification (NCBI taxonomy): domain Eukaryota; kingdom Metazoa; phylum Chordata; order Ceratodontiformes; family Protopteridae; genus Protopterus; species Protopterus annectens. The sequence goes on from NC_056729.1 coordinate 1,967,822,202, forward strand.
TCTCTCTTCTGGTAAGAAGGCCCTCATGAGCACTGTATCTAGTTCGGTGCCAACAAAAGTGACACACTGTGATGGCAACAAGGCAGATTTTTTTCCCAATTTAGAGTAATTCCTAACATTTGGCACAGTGTAATGGTGGCGTCCCTGGTCTGTAACAGTAGATGCCTGGTGGTGGCAGAAAGGCGCCAGTCATCCAGGAACGGAAACACTTGCAATCCCTGATGTCTCAAGTGAACCGTTACCACTGCCATACATTTGGTGAACACTCTGGGGGCTGTGGTGAGACCAAAGGACAGAGCTTGAAACTGAAAATGACTGGCTCCCAGCTGGAAGCATAAATGACTTCTCGATGCCCAATCCATCTTGATATGGTAGTAAGCATCTTTGAGGTCGATGGAGTGCATCTACACATCTTTCCCTAACAGAGAGAGTACTGACTGTAAGGTTCCAATGCATAACTTGGACTTTTGTACATGTAGGTTCAATCGGCTGAGATCCAAGATGGGTCTCAGGTCCCCTGTTCTTTTCAGCACCAAAAAGAATCTGGAGTAAGTCCCTAATTCTACTTGGTCTGCGGGGAGAGGCTGGATAGCTTTCTTTGAAAGCAACTTTTTTATTTCTAAAGTTGCGGAATCCCTGTGACTGGGTGGAACGTCTGGAATTCTCTTGGTTGACGGGGGAGGAGAAGAGAAGGGAATATGACAACCTTTGGAAATTATCTTTAGTACCCACTCTTCTTGGGTGACGTCTTGCCAGGCTTCTGGGAATAAAGAAATGTGACCCCCTGACCGGCTCCAGTGATGCACAGTCAGGCCTCCCCTTCATGAGCGCTGGTAGGGAGAACCGCAAAAGGAATCATGGTCGCCCTGGTTACGCGGGCCTCCTCTGCCTCTAGGGTGGTGTCTACCTGAATTTCCACCACCCCCCCTGTCTCTGGAGGGGGAATCACTTTGTGTGTCCTGAAAAAAACTCTGCGACTTCCTGAACCAGATTTTCCCACCCTTCTGGCCCTTGGGGTAAGGTCTAGAAGGCATGGAAAAATGGACTCCCATGGCTGACAGGGCTTTTCCTTCCTGCTCACACCTAGTGAGAGTATCCTTCACCTTGGTTCCAAATAATGATGAAACGTAGACTTGAAGGCCTCCGCGAAATTACGAATGTCTCCTAAGAGAGACTCTGGAACCCGCTGCTCTACTCGCTCCATCGGCTGCGTATGAGATCAGCCTCATGAAAGAGTTGGTAAGGGAATTTAGGGTAGACATCTGTGCATTGACTTTCTGTGCCACGGCATCAGAAACATTACCCTGTAGAGAATCTTCTAGCTCTTTTAGGAGATCTCTTTCTGGAATCTTGTAAAATGAGTCAAGTAGTTCAGCGACCGCAGAGTAAACACATGCTTCCCATACCTGTCCATGGCCCGGGACTCCTTGTTAGGCGGATGGACGGTAGATGAAGTTTCAGAAAATTCCTTCTTGGTGGCTGCTGCCACCACCATGGCATCTACTGGAAAGTCTTTTGTCAGATATTCCTTGTCTGTGGGAGTGGACAAAAACTTATTGAGTCTCCTAGGGACCGGTTTACAGTGTCAGGAGTTTCCCACACCTTTCGACAGACGAGATCTAGTAGCTCATCGAAAGGGGGAAGAGACCCAAGAGGCGGAAGGTTGAGACCCGAAAGCCTTCAGGAACACAGACTCCTCATCAGAAGGGGATTTGGAGGGCCAGCCGCCTTTTTGCTTCAAGATCTCAAGGATATCTGAAAAAGAGATCTTCAGAAGACAACTTGGGGGACCCCTCTGACTCCTCGAGTTGGGTGTCCGACATGAGAGACTCATCCGGGGAGTCGACGTGTTTCCTCTTACACAATCTCTTTCTGGTGGGCTCCTCAGGCAAAAACTCTGGGGAGACGTCAGAAAGTTGGAGACCACTCATGGAGATATCCTGAGGCTTTGGGTCTCTGCTGTCCAGGGATAGAGGGTGATCAGAAACGGACACCTGTGCTAGAGGGGGCAGAGTATTGGTGCCGAAGGATGCAGCTGGTGATCTGGCCAGTATGCTCCTCATAACCTCGAAGGCTGATCCCCCCAGCTCCGAAGGCCGACTAACCACAGAGGATATGGTAGTAGCCCTTGGCATCGAGGAGATGAGGTCCGAAGCAGATGTCGGGTCCAAGCTCACCTGAGCCGAAGCACCGAGAGGAAGGCTCAGAACAGATGAAGATCAATCCGAGCCCTGCCCCTCAGGTCCGAACGGGGAACTGTGGACCCTCGACCCCGTGGACGGAGCTGACTGGGTCAGAGCAGAAATCGGAACAGAGAGGCCAGCCGAAGCCACTGGAACCGACCTAACGGCACCCAACGGAACAGACAACTCTGGCTCCGAAGACCGAGAAAAGCTTCGAGGAGGAACAACAAACAATGAAAGGGCCCATGGGCTCCAGAGCAGACTGGGTCAGAGATGAAATCAATTTTGCCAGCACCGATGACTGAAGCAGTTTCTTCACCACTCTATCAACGTCCTCATTGGAAAGGGTCCTCGAGGACCTGGAGGATATAGTTGGAGATCTAGATCTCCCTACAGAGGGAGACTTACGTGAAGAACCCGGTTGATCAACTGGAGACCGGCTCCGAACCAAAAAATCCATGACCAGCTCCGAAAGGCTGGGAGCCGATACAGACTTACTCAGTACACTACCTTCTGTCGGCACCAAAGCCAATGGAGCCGAAGAAGGAGAAGCTGCTCTAGCAACTTTCTCTGGCAGCTCCGAAGAAACAGACTGAGCACGCTTCTTAGCAGTCTTTTTGTCTTTTAGCTGGACAGGATATGGCACTGAATTACTTAACCAAGTCTTCCTCGGAGTGTTTAAGCAGTCCTTTCACAATGAGCTTGTTCTTCCTCTCCTGTAGCACACGGGGACTGAAGGAATGACAAAACAAGCAGGACTCTTGGAGGTGAATAGCCCCCAAGCAATACACGCACACGAGTGCCCATCAGTCAAAGACATTTTGTTGTTGCATTCAACACACTTTTTAAAGCTCGAAGGCCTGTGTTCCTTAGAATCCTTAGACATGCCGAATAAAGGAGTACACACACAGGGACAAGTACAAAACAACACGTACACTCAACAGAAAGTACAGTTTTGTACCTACCATAAATGTAGATGTTCGAGTGCTCATACAGCTGCAGTCATAACAGATGGGTTATGTTGCTGTCAGGCGGGTCCTCGGTCGGCCGAATTCCAAAGTCTAGGTCCGGCGTCGGTTGTCGTCGCTTCTTCCCTGACGTCAGTGCAGCAGGGGTATAAAAGAGCCAGCCGACGCCATCTTCTTCAGTTTTTCTTGCCCCAGATGTCAGGTGCCCCCAGAAGGAAGGCAAAACATAAACTTATGTAATCATGCAATATAGAATAATCAAAAAACAGTAGTTGCAAGCAAATACACCATAAAAGAATACCCCAAATAGGTTGTATGAGAAGGTGTTTGTCATAAGGCCTGTCCTAAGAGGGGATGGATGGGGGGAAACCTGGACTGCAGCTGTATGAGCACTCGAACATCTACATTTATGGTAGGTACAAAACTGTACTATATTCATCGTGCATACAGCTGCAGTCATAACAGATGGGAAGAATCTCAAAGCTAAGTAGGGGTGGCAGGCACTAAGTGGAACTAGGAGGAGCAAGGATGCCCTGCAAGACTGCTGTGGCAAAACCCGCTCTAGATTTAGAGTAAAGTGGAAGGTGATAGTGTTTGGAGAAAGTGTGCACTGAACTCCAAGTGGTTGCTTCCAAAATATCCTTGGTAGGAACCCCCCTGAGGAAAGCTGCAGAGGTAGCTGTGGCCCTTGTGGAGTGGGATCTGATGCTTGAAGGCACAAATTTTCCATGAAATGAGTAACAAAAGCGTATGCAGTGGGCTATCCATTTTGAGATTGTCTGTTTGGAGATAGCCTTTCCTTGAGCACCTGTAGCATAGGACACAAAGAGTTGCTCGGATTTCCTGAATGGCTTTGTCCTGTCCAAATAATAACAAAGTTGTCTGTGAATGTCCAAGGAATGCAGTAGTCTTTCCCCTTTGTTTTGTGGGTTAGGGTAAAAGGTAGGTAAGTGGATAGTCTGATTCAAGGCTACACTGGATACTACCTTTGGCATAAAGGTAGGGTTGGTTTGTAAGGAAACTCTGTCCTGATGGAAAATGATGAAAGGTTGCACAGCCATGAGGGCCTGTAGTTCCAAAACCCTGCGTGCTGAGGTGATAGCCAGAAGGAAGGCTGTTTTCCATAAGTACTGTAGTTCTGTTGAAGCAGCTGGCTCAAATGGAGGAAGGGTCAGCTTTTCTAATATGAAGTTGAGGTCCCAAGCAGGGATTGGTGGTTTCCTTGGGGGTTTTATATTCTTTGCCCCTCTGAGGAACTGTCTTGAGAGGATGAGAGAATAAAGGAGGATCTGTGTTGTATTGTGCAGAAATGGCTGAAGCGTGGATTTTGATGGAGGAGAAGGAAAGTCCACTGTTTAACATCTCAACTACGTACTGTAAAATTTGAGGTAAATTTATTACCCAAGGATTCTGGCCCTTTTTCTGATTCCAGGCACAAAATCGTTTCCATTTGGCGGAGTAGGCTTTTCTAGTAGAAGGTCTTCTGGCCTCCAAGATGACATCCTGCACCTCCTTGGAGAGGAGGGTCTATTGGGAAATCAAGGGATTCTCCATGCAGCTAGATTTAGGGTTTTGAGCTGGCTATGAAGAGTTTTGAAATTGTGCTGGGACAACAGAAGAGGCACTAGAGGTAGGATCCATGGTGGGGAATGTGTCAGGCTCTTCAGGAGCGGATACCAGTGTTGTCTTGGCCAATCTGGAGCAATGAAAATAATTTTCGGCCTCTCTGCTCTGGCTTTTAATAGAACTTTGGGCAGCAGAGGAAGAGGCGGAAAGGCATAGACTGTCAACGTTGCCCAATTGAAAGAAAGTGCGTCCACTTTCCAAGCCTGTGGATGATAGGTCCTTGAGCAAACTTTTTTCAATTGGTAATTCCTGTGGGTAGCAAAGAGATCTATATCTGGCTGTTCCCATGCCCGAGTTATCTTTGCAAAAACTTGAGGATGCAACTTCCATTCGGGTGGATCTGTCATATTTCTGCTTAGGCTGTCTGCCAGTGTGTTTTCCTTCCCTGGCAGGAATTGTGCCTGAAGTTGGATTTGCAATTCCAGAGCTGTGTTCCATAGGGGTCATGGCAAGTCTGCACAGGGGGTATGAATGAGTTCCCCCCTGTTTGTTTATGTACCACATCACTGTGGTGTTGTCTGTCCTTATCAATAGCTGGCCTGGATGCAGTAGGTCTTTGAAGGCCATAATAGCATTTTGCACTGCTAGCATTTTCTTTTGGTTGATGTGTAGGCGCTTCTCTTTTTGGGACCATTTTCACTGAATGCACTGATCTGTCATGTGTGCCCCCCAGGCGTAGTCCGAGGTGTCTGTTGTGATGATTTGAGTTGCTTGAGGTACACAGAAAGGGAGACCTATGTTTCTTTGGCATGCTTGAGACCACCACAGAAATTCCTTTTGAAGACATGGAATGAGTGGTATAATTGTTTCCAAACTGTGGCTGTGTTGAGACCATACGTTTTTTAGGTACCATTGAAGTTTCCTCATATGCAGTTTTGCACATGGGATCAGAAGGATGCAAGATGCCATGAATCCCAGAGCCTGCAGGACTTTCCTTGCAGTCAACCTGGTGAAGGTTGCCATTTTGCTGAACTATTGAGACAGTTGCCCTTGGTTGTCTGGCGTGAGGTAGACCATCTGGGTGGTTGTATTCAAGCTGGCACCCAGGAAAATTATTTTTTGAGAGGGTATTAGTTTTGATTTCTTTTTGTTGACTGTGTATCCCAGAAAGTTCAACAGTTTTATTACAAACGCCAGGTGTTTCAGAAGTATGTCCTTGCTGTCCACTTGGATCAGGCAGTCATCCAGATATGGGTATATTTGTATTCCTTGAAGTCTGCAGAAGGCAATTACTGATGCCAGGCATTTCGTAAACACTCTGGGCGCAGTAGATAAGCCAAAGGGCAATGCAGAGAATTGATAATGGGTTGAACCTGCAAGAAATCTGAGGTATCTTCTGCAATCTTGTCAGATAGGGACATGCAGGTATGTCTCCTTGAGGTCCAACGTTACCAGCCATGACTCCTCGCCCAGCATGGGAAGAAGCTGCTGTAATGTGAGCATCTTGAATTTTGGTACCTGTAAATATGTGTTTAGGATGGATAGGTCTAAAATAGGTCTCCAATCTTTGTCTTTCCTTGGTACCAGGAATAGTCTGGAATAAAACCCTTGACCTTGTTCTTTTGCAGGTACCTCTTGAATAGCTTTCATGTCCATGAGAGCTGAAATTTGTTTTTGTGCCTCTGCCCTTTGATTTTGTGGCAGGTTTGGCATGCCTCTCATCTTTGGAAGGGTGTGAAAGTGGAATCTGTAGCCTCTGTCTATAATGTCCACAATCCATTTGTCTTTTGTGACAATATGCCAATTTTTTGAGAATAATGCCAGTTTTCCGCCCAAAGGTGCTGCCATTAAAGCTTTGCTTGGCAGGTAAAGGGGGAAGTCATTGTGTCTGCTTTCTGAATGACTGTGATCTATCTTCTCCACCTCTTGGGGTTGGTGCTTGCCATTGCCTGGCTCTAAATGATCCTTGAGATTGCCCTCTACCCTCGGGCATCTGTATCTGCTTCTTTGAGGTCTGTCCATGGCTGGAAAGGACCAATTTTGTGAAGGCCAGTTTCTGATGAAACGTGGAGGTTGTACCTGCAGGAAATCTTTCACTGTTTGCATTGATCTCGCTTTTTCCTCCATTTTCTTTAGTACCTCCTCAGCTTTAACACCAAACAATACATCTTTTTGAAGAGGTGCATCTAGTAATTTAGCTTTGACATGATCTGGTAAGGCTTGCTCTTTGAGCCAAGCATGTCTACGTATGACAGACCCTGTAACAGCAGCTCTACATGAGGCCTCTAAAGCATCAAAACCACACTGCAAGGTATGTTTACCCACTTGCTCTGTACCACGCAACAAATCCTGCAACTCTTAAATCTGGTTGTTCTGGTTGTGTCATTTTGCTTTTCATCTGAGATAACAAAAACTGTTGATACTTTAACATATGAAACTGACAGTTTAATGCCCTCATGGTTAAAGTGGCAGAGGTATACACCTTTTTCCCCCACCTTTCTAAAGCTCTGGAATCTCTCTCTGAAGGTAATGGGTTTTTAGCAGTAGAGGCCTTAATTCCCTTGGGACCCTGTGAAACAGTTTCTGGGTCAGCAGTATGGCTTTTGTATAGGAACTGGTGTGAATCAGGAACCCGGTAATACATGTCTAGTTTAACAGGAGCTGGAGGTAAAGAATCTGGGTTGAGGCTGGCTTCTGTGTACACATCATCTAATATATCTAAAACAGGAGGGATAGCCAGGGGCCTATGTTGGGGGAGCAAGAGAAAATCCCTGAGCCTTTTCTTGGAATCTGAGTAATCTTGGCCTTCCCATTGAAAGTGTTCCCTCAAAGTATGCAGGGTTTCCCCAAAAGAGTAGTCCTCAGGGGGGGAGACCAAGGGAATAGACTCCTCTGCATTAGAGTCTTCAAAAGGAGAATAGGTATAGTCCTGGTCCTCAGAATGTTCAGAGGTAATAGAAGCTTGATCTGAGGAAGGGTAGTCTTCCTCTAATCTGGGCCTTTTGTCCGAGGGGGGTTGAGAACCCCTGATAAGAGTAATCAAATCCTCAGCAATTTTGAGCATCTGTTTTTTAGGCATGGGGCCTTGGAGAGGGGGTCTGAGGTCCCTGTTTTTTAGTTTTCATGGCTGCTTTAGATTTTGTGAAAGCTTTAATAGAGAAGGAGGAAGGCCTGAAGACACCTTGAGAAATGGCAGGCCTGTCTAAACTCAGTTTCCCCGCCAAGAGTGGCGTCGGTATCTGTAGTTGGAATGGGGACCAAGGAGCCTGCGACCTCGGGTACTGAAGACACCAGTAATGAAGTGTCATCGGTACTCAGGGGCTGCGTAGGCACCTCGCTGAGAACCAGAGAACCGGTAGTCGGCCTTAGCGTGGTGTCAGTAGAAGTCGCGGACCTCGTATGTCGGTCCTTATCTTTGCGTCGTTTACTCAAAACTGGAGTCGGAGTATCCGACGACATAATATAATTAAATTTTTTACCAAAATAGTGAAGGGCGAACTCCGCCCGACGCTTAATAGTGCGTTTGTTGAATCTAGCACAAAAACGGCAGGCCGAGACGTCGTGGTCTGGGCCTAAGCAAGGAATACAGAAAGAGTGGAAATCCTTATGCGGTATTTGCTTCCCACATGAAATGCAATTATTAACTTTGTCTGACATCGGTCTGAGGCAAGAAAAGTTTCCCCAATGGGGTACTTAGCTTTCAAGAAGACTTCGGCTGAAATATTTTCGTAAATCTCAGGAGCTGGCCGACCGGCACTTGCGAACTGCTTCTGCTTCGGGCACCGCGCGGCAAGAAAGACAGAAGAAGATGGCGTCGGCTGGCTCTTTTATACCCCTGCCGCACTGACGTCAGGGAAGAAGCGACGACAACCAACGCCAGACCTAGACTTTGGAATTCGGCCGACCGAGGACCCGCCTGACGGCAGGATAACCCATCTGTTATGACTGCAGCTGTATGCACGATGAACATCTAACTAAACCCCACGTGGGAAACTAGAGCCTCTAACTAAAAAAGGCCTAGTAACAGATAGGAACAAAAACTACAGGGAGGACTAGGTCCTCTAAATTAAACAGGCCTAGCCCGGAGAAACAAAGGCAGGATTAACACCACTACCAGACATGACAAAACACTAAATAAGCTAACAAGTACACAGGAGGCACAAAACACAAAGACCACACAGAAACAATGGGGAGGACTAGGTCCTCTAACTGAAACGGGCCTAGCCCATAGGAAGAAAGGGAGTGAACGGGATACGAAAAGGCCACACAACCAGCAAGAGAGACACACACAGTAGCTATGAAAATAGCTTTTTTGAGCAACAAATAGCCAAAAATTTAGAAAAAAAAGTTTACTTAGCCACAGCCAAAAGCGAGACCACATTTGAGCATAATGAGCGGCAAACGAGATCTGGGGAATGGGCCTGTTGCATGATGGGATACCTCTTAGCCACGAGCCAATTGACGACTTTGAGCTAGAGTATGACCGAGTCCGAGCCAAGGTTCGGCTCAGAACCCAAGGGTAAGAATGAAGGCGAGATTGGACTACATAACATCTACAGTTTTAAAATTTACACAGATGGGAATACACTGTATGCACACAGTATAAAAGCATACAATAGGGGACCCAGAAAAAAAGCTTAGATATACACAAAAACAGAATGTGTTAATCTACAGAAGAGGCTATGAACTCAGTGAAGAAATAAATAAAAATATCAGTTGTATCAAGGAGGTATTTACTATATAGTAGATGGGGGTTATCCTTTATGTAGATCTAGAAAACAACGCCAATCAGAATACTTCCGAATGAATTTGAGGAAGAGAGTCAGAATATTAATATGCCTATTTTTTTCTTTCTTGCACTGTGTTCCGCACAGCTTTAGCAGGTTTGGAAAATTACTTTTGCGTGACATATTTTCTAATACTAAACCCATTCCTCCAGTGTAGACATCCCTTCACATTACCTAATGTATAGATCATTAACTCATTAAAACAAGTTGCCAAACACCTTATTTTGAGTAATGCCAAACAGCTGCCTTACGTAGTAGCCCTCTTATAAGTATACCAAAGAGACAGAATTTGGTGGATGACTGGTGTTCATTTCTAGTTCTTCAGACTTTCTTATTTAGTTAGCCAGATAACTCAAAATTTCCACTAACTGTACTAATCTCCACAGTAAACTACCATCTGTCATTTAAAAATGCCCTTTTTCTGTTGCCATGCCAAGCCTTCTTCATACTTCTACTAAATGTGACAGCCAAGTAAGAGTGAATGAATATCTATAGATGTAAGCCAATAATTAAAAAGCTGGAACTTACTTATTTATCGGATTTACACTAGCTTCAACAACAGTCAACACCTTGCAGTTCTTGATGTTTTCTGGAAACTCTTGTATACCTGTATAGGTTCCAAAAAAAAAAAATAATTCATCAGAGCCGTGTTTAACACATTTTATACAACAACCAGAAAGGAAGACCCTCCCCCTTGGGACTGAAAAAGCTAGGAATCTATATAACTTTAATCTTCCTCTACCCATGTCTGGCTCACCCTACCATGAAGGCTATCATTGTGTATGGCTTCACATGGACAAAGCACACTTCCTAATTACTGCTGCATGCAAGATCCCTTACATTTCATAGGTGCCTGTAATGCAATGAATCAGACTGTCTCCATCCCATATGATAGGTGACGTAGCATCAGATGTTAACTTCTATCTTCCACCTGGTTCCTTCAGCATCCAGGCTAGTACTCAGACTCAAGTAATCTGGATCTTAGTTGGATTTTATCCCTCTAAGTCACACAGCCAAGCATATACCAACTTTTTTTTATTTATCAAACACTTAAAAAATTGCAATTGATCACTTACTACAAGGCTACTACAGCTCACTTACTGTAAACAGCAAAATGAAATTCACTGACAGTGCTCAATTATAAAGCATAATGAGTATGAAAACGAAACTGAGCTCAAATTAATTTACTGTTTAAAGAAAGTGGTAGGTGCATACAGGAAAACTTAAATGTGACATTTTGCAGATACCACATTTGATAGAAACATAATGCCAATCTAATCAGCAAGGCAAACAAACTTAATTAGATACGATAAAAGTCAGACTCCCATGGTCTCCACTCTAATACTATAACAGTACTAACCAAGTCACTTCACTTTGCCTGAATGTCATTAAAAACAAAGATCTGTGGCTAGCAAACCACACCTAGTTACTGAAAAAGTAAGAAGAAAGCTAACTAGTGTGAATAACTATGCAAAATACTTCAAATCATTAGCATAGATGATTAAAACACAGCCAGAAAGTAAAAGAGTACGGAAGGGTAAAATAATGCTGGCGACTCCTTGAAAGAATAATGACAAGTTTGTGTAAATAAAGATGGAAAGTTTACTCACCATAACAGCAGACATTCATTTTAAACAACTTTATTAGATTATCACAAGCCATAAGTAGACATACATTAATAGAAAAGAAAACAAACTATATTATCATTTGTCATATACATTCATTTTATATTACACATGGTTTCTTTTTAATAATTATTCACTCCAGCACTACATAAATCACTCAAATCACTCAATTCCAGCCTTTTCTTAATTACATTATTCTGCAAGTGCTATTCCCACAAATTCCATTTCTGTCATTTGCTTGTTCCCTTTTCTAAAGATCCCACCTCTACTTCTTTCATCTACCTTTAAAATATTCAGTACTTCAATTACAGTTGGTTTAAATTTTGATTTCCAATTTCTAGCAATTGCATTTTTTGCAATCAATAGCATTAAACGTAGTAAGACTTGACTATGTATATACAAAATTTAGATCTTGTGTCCCAGCTCAAAAGAATCATTTCTTTAATTATAACCATTTGCTTCCCTAACCTTTCTAACACTCTGGAGAGAATTTTTAAAATCTGCCAATTCATTACACCCCCAAAACCATGTTCCAAGTTACCTCTATCTTTTCTATCACACCTCCAATATTTGCTATCTTTCTGAAGAAAAATTCTCTGAAATCTGTTTGGAGTATAAAATATCAATGCATACACTTTCAAGAAAAAATCCTAAACCTTCTGGGTTTTGTTGAGTAATTAAGAGCCATACAGACAGCTTTCCATTGCTCCTCCATAGCAGCAGACATCTGAGTAGGATCACTTTTTGCCATAGAAAGCATGACATATCAGAATCAGCTGTCAGCATCATTTGCCCAACTGGCCTAATTCCCAGAGATCTACAGACTTAGTGGCATAAACCATTCCCTCCCAATGCCAGGACGCAAGGCTACTTTACGGGCAGAAAGCAGTCCGTCTATACCAACTTCTGTTCTTTCTTGTCATGAAGGAATGGGATACACACCTCTCAGACTGGACACACTGAAAATAGGTACAAAGGCTCTTGAAAAGGAGGTAAATTCAACCAAAAATGTGGGCACTTAAATTAGCCTAAAATGATGTACTGAAATGAACAACCTCTCTCACTTCTATATTTGTGGGATACAGTGGCGGCTGGTGACTTCAAATTAAAGGGGGGGCTGCAGGAGATGGCTGAATGGGTGGGGCTAATCGGAAGGGGTGTGGCCAACTAGAAAGGGGTGGAGCTATGCTCAAAACCTCAGCAAATGGAACTTTAATTAAATACGCTGCCCTGGGTGCCAAACTGTCATTACAAGAGTCCAGTCTAGACAAAATGAAGTGTAGAAGAAAAAATATTTCAGTGCATTGGGTACATGACAACTTACTTAATATCTAGATGGAAACACAAAGGTTGTTAGGCATGAAAAAATAAATTGCTTTTTAATTACATTACTGGAATGCCAGTCAAAATCAAGTATAAAATAATCAAGCAGCACTCAGCTCAAACCACTTCTCCTTGCACTGCAGTTCTAATTATAATTTATATTCAGCTTTATAAAATTACCAAGTAACATGCTGAAAGTAGCAATCTCTGTGATACCCCACTTGTAAAAATGTTTCTTATCCAAAAAGTACCTGCTGCCTGACAACAACTATCTACTTGTTTCATGGGGAACACATGATCAAAGTAAAAAATGGACAGCGAACAAGAAACAAGCTCAAGATAAATTGCTTAAAGGATTACTGCACAAGTTATGGACCACACACGATAGACTGGCATTCTGTTTAGTTTACGGGTAAAGCCTGCAAAGATAACTGCAAGTCTCCCAACAAATGTAATGAGCTTCTGAAAATACTGCAATCCTTTCCTTTATTTCAAATACTGCCATATGCATTTCAATACCCAAGACTTGTACGTTATCCAGTTATGTAAATATTCTCTGCATGGCAACAATGACATTTTTTACAGAACAAGTCATAGGTTGCATCTTAGAGTAATGCAGTCTTTTGTTATTTGTTACCATGCCAAAGCATTTCTTTTACAGAAACATTATTATGGAATATACACACATTATATTCCATTCACATAAAGGAGCAATGAAGTCAGAAATTCCAAAATCAATGCAACTCAAAGGTCTGAAACACTCACTTGCCTTTCTGAGGATAAAATATTGACACTGCCAACATGAGATCCAAAAGGCCCTGTGCTGTGAAGTAAAACCTTGGACATAATGAATCAAAGGTCAGGCATAGGTTTTCATGTCTAAGATATTGTGAAATGTAACTATATTTTCAGTACGTGTCACGTGACTATAAGACCAATAACACAATACTATTTTTCTCCAAGGAAAACAACATACTGATGGACACTGTTGATGATTTTTTTCATGCAGGTGTCAATAAAAAACGGAGGATCAGGGAAAATGGGATAACTATAAACTCCTGGATAATCACAAGCTATTAGGATTCACTTATACTGGTTTGCATGTACCATTCATGGAGATGGAAAATGTTAAAAGCAAACTGCCTGTTAATTCTGAAGTATGGCTGGTTTGCAATATCCATGGCCACAACAATGAAATGTGCCCAGATTGTGAATGTGGAGACACTGAAGGGTGAGAGTGGTTTGACCAAAAATGAATGATTCCTTGATTGATGCACATTTGCTTTAGCTGGGGATCATCCTATTTTTTTGTAATCATTTGGTTATTGATTATGCCTTTTATATTACATAACTTTTGGAAGATGTACTCCTGATGCTCTTTTTTCTCAATTTTATTTCCCCCAAATAAAATAACATTTACATAATATTTTTAAATATCATTTTAAACAACTATATACAATATTTAAAATAGCCTGACTTTCAGTTATATACACTATGTTATTAAATATAGAATTAACAGTTCAGTTATCAGAGATACAATATTGATTATTGCAGGGTGTCCAACAAAGATATAACTTTCTTCCAAGGATTATTTACCAATGGCCTGGGATAGATTTGTAGTTCTTTGATTTTTATTTCCATCGATGCAGTTGTCTTCAGTAAAGTGTAGAATTCTTCCAAGTCGGGGGTGTATTTGAATTCCACCTTCTGGTTACGCATTTCCTAGATATTGCAAGTATTGGCCATAACAAATACATATTTGTCTTATTCAGGTAGGGACCTTCATTTACATTTAGTATAATCAATGCTTTAGTTAAGATAAAGGATTCATTAAATAAAGCTTGTAAAACATGATTGATTCCATTCCAATATGATTTAATTTTATTACATTCATAAAAAATATGAATCCAGTCTGCTTTATTTGACTTTTCATACCTCCAGCAAAAAACATTTGTAGTAGTACTGATCTTTTTAATACAATCTGGTGTTAAAAATGCTCTATGTAAGTATTTTCAGTTAAATATGGGATACCACTCAGAAAATAAGTTTGAAAAAATGAGTGAAAAAATGACAAAAATGTAAGCAAATGATCAAAGGCATTCTTTAAAATCTGCAGAATTTAATGAATGCTACTGCAATAATCTACATTACAATGTCATGTATTTTTGCTTCTGAAAAAGGGAGATTCAACACATGGATCCTCTTTGTTTAAATTACTGGTATCACCAGTAAGTTGGTATGTAATCAGATTTTATTTGTACTAAACAGCTTCAGTCTCTTTTGTGATGTGTTTGTATCTGGGGGTGGGTGTTAGAAAATCAACAGAAGGGAGAATAAATCAAGCCTGAAAACAGGGCTGTATCTCCAGATTATGTACAACTGAGAGGAACTTCCCCTAGTGTGTGCGCTTTTTGTTGTCATTTAGCAGCACAGACAAATACATATCCTTAACATATATAAGCGCACCTGTGTGTGGGGGGGCACTCTCTCTCTAAATATATAACTGAGGACTTTTATTAATCAAACCCCCCAAATGTCAACATCTGTTTTGTTTTCAGATTTTTGTCAATAAAACAGCTAGTCCACAGGTGTGCAAGATTGACACTCTTAAGGGATGGGGAACATGTCCCTTCCCCAGGGATTAAGTGGTCACATAGTATACTTAACTGCCATGGGTTACAGGGGAGAAGCTACCACCTCCTTTACAAAAAAAAAAAAAAACTATTTTCTTTTGCATGGTCCGAGGTTGTCACTTACAGCATGTGCATTAGGGTGTCTATTTTTAATTAAAAACACTGATTGCAAAAGTTCTAGTGTCACTGTTCTGAAGTTTACATCATCTTCAGTAGATCCATATATGTGTGTGTGTGTGTGTGTGTATGTATATATATATATATATATATATATATATATATATGCCTGGACAAACTCCATAAGCACAGCACTTTTTTATTTCCATCATTTTTAGGTTCTGCCCCCAATGCAATTAACAGTACATACACACATCCCTAACAAATACGAGCAAGAGATTGTGCGCGTGTGGTGCTCTCTCTCTCAATTTCTATATATATTATCTTATATAATATATATATATATATATATATATATATATATATATATATATATATACACACACACACACACACACACACACACACACACACACACATATATATATATAATATAGGAGTATTTTTTATTAAATTGAAAACTACCAAACATCAACTTCTGTTTTGCTTTCACACTTTTGTCAATAAAGCAGCTAGTCAACAGGTGTACGAGATCGACATTAAGGGATGGGGAATATGCCCCTTCAAGGAAAAATGTCACCTTCCAACAAGCTGAGGATTTTCGGCAACTTCTGATGCATCTGAATTTACCAGAAGTGATAGAAGTGCGTCCATGAGATCCATCCAGGAGCAGAAGAATAGAAAAAGAACAAAGACAAGGAAGATGGGGAAGCAAGGGACTGCAGACACGGAGCCAATGCAAATACAAGAGGACTTAACGAAGACTGTGGTAAACTTGTCTAGTTTAAACTTAACTAATGATGATATCTTATTGTTACAAAAAGGGTTAAAATTCATTCCATGTGTGACACAGCTGCTGAAGTATTAACAGACAAAGTTGTTTATAAAAAAATGTAAGCCTGAAGTACAGGTTCAAGGATAGAGTACATCATTATGCTCAGGTATGTAGAAAACAAAATACTTTTATACCTGTAAACTGTCCAATAGTTGCTGCATTTAACAATGTCTGTGAACAAGAAATTTGTGAACTTTATGCTAAGAAAGAAGCTAAAATAATTTAACATGTGCTGAGTATGAAGCACTCCTGAAACTGCAGAATGATAATAGTACTGTTAAAGAAAACAGACAAAGGAGGAGCAATAGTAATATGTGATAGGAAAGACTATGATGCACTGAATTTCTAAGTGATGAATCTGTTTTTACCAAAATTACCAGTACTGAGACTGTTGTCGCCTCACAGTAAGACGCTGTCCGGTTCGATTCTCAGCTAGAGAGTCTTCTGCGTGGAGACATGCGTGAATGGGCATACCTTCGTTGAAGGTTGTGAGTCAGGGCTGGCAACTCGGCACGTAAAACTCAACTGCCAATCATTAGCGGACCTGAGTTCCGCTATGGCGACCCCTTACCGGGAAAAGCCGAAAGACACAACAACTGAGACTGTTAAGTATATTAGTAAAGTTAATTTGCTTACTCATGAATCATAGCTTAACAATGATATAAGTACTGAGTTGTTACATTTTTTAGGTACTTTTCCGTTAAACCCCTACCACTTCGCGCTATTTATGTTTTGGAGTTATTTGTACTAAGTAAATCTCTACAACTAAGAAACAAGTTACCTTTCTTACCTTACATCTAAATTAATGTACTGTCATTGCAGAAATAGCTGAAGTACACTGTTAACCCCCTACCAGTTTTCTGAGGTTTTCTTGAGGCATATTTCACGCAGAAACAAGTTACCTTCCTCCTTACCTTACATATAAAGTACCGTGGTGTCATAGCAGCACCCACAATGTGCCCAGTAATAACTTCTTTTGCAATTTGTATGGGCTTACATGGATTGGTAACATATCTAAATAGGACTGTAGATTTGCTACTTTTCTGTTAACACTTGGAAATAATATAATGCGCAAGTAGAGTGGAAATTAGGAAATAACTGCAGAGTACTTCTGGATTACAGATGCTCTACGGTTAGAACATTAACGAAAAAGTTGTTAAAGCAATGCAAGCCAGAATGGCATAATAATATAATATGAACACTATACTTTTGTAGAATAGCTGAGGCAGTCACTAAACAAATAAGATTAGTTTGGGAACCTGATGCCAAGAGCATCCTTATGCCGGCTGCTGCCAGTGCGTATTGCAAAGTGCATTCTGTAAGTGCATGTACCTTTTGTTTATGCTGTGTGTATCATTCCATGTTTACATTTGGTCAATAAAGCAAGCTTAGGTGCTGGAACCCCAATTCTGCCTCCCATAGTCCCTTCCATCATACATCCCATGCTTGTATACACACACACAGCTTAATGTAATGTGAAGTGTACATAGCTCGTTGTACTTTGTTCTTATATACTGAGAAACACGCATCCTTTAGCTTGCTGTATTGCTCTCAACCTCTTACCCCCATAATTAGGAAAGCCAAAAGTAATCACGGACAAAGGCTCAGATAAGGGCACCTAACTTGTTTCCGCTAATGAAATAATGCGAAAACATAGCAGTGCGAAGTGGTAGGGGTTAAACGGAAAAGTACCTTTTTTTAATACTCTAGCTCCAGTTATACCAGTGCTGTATGTCTATGGCATCCCTAACAATGTTCATTTTTGGTGAAAATGTTTACCATCAGAAGACAGGCATGGTCATGGGTACCCCAATGGTCAACACCTACACTAATACTGTAGTAGAATTTTGGGAGGAACAATTTATGTCCTAAGATCCCCAGAGACTTGTCCACAACCTTGTATTTTACAAGCATTCTGTGAATGTCTTTTTGGTTTGGAAGGGGAACTCTGATGAATTAACAGCATTTGTAGAACTAATGCATACATTTACTAATTTCTTGAAGCTTACATTGGACTACTCACCAACAACAATACATTTTTAGATGTTAAGATACAGAAAAATAGCAATGGCATTGAAACTTCTAATTTTCAAAAGGATGTACATGCAAATAAGTACATCCACAGAGTGAGTATGTATGCACCACATACATTTAAGAGCACTACTAGGAGTCAGCTACTTGGGGAAAGTCACTTGAATACAGACAATATAAAGTGTGCGACTCAGATGGAGCAAATGGTAAATGAATTTAAAGACAGAGGCTACGATGCAGCTACACTTGAGAGTCTAAACACTGATGTGGTTAATGATAGGCTGGGCAGTGCAAGACCATATTTTAGAAAGAAAGAATCCCCCAGGGATTATGTAAGGGAAAAAGGTCTCTAATGCTACATAACTAGGTTTAATAGAAGGACTAATGATTATTACATCTAAGTACTGGACATTACTAGGCTCAAAGCCAGAGATGAAATAACTGGTGGGGGAGATGCCCTACTTCGCCTACAGGAACTGTGCAAACTTAAAAAAAACAAAAACAAAAATAAAACGCCTTTGTTATAAGGAAAGGAAACAAAATATTAAACTAACACAAAGTAGGTACTTTTTCTTGTTATAACTGCTCCTGTTGTAAAGACATCATAAACAGTATTGAGTTTATACGTTCATTAACAAATGTAAAATATACCTCTAGTGTTATGCTACCTGTTCTACTTCTAATGTGGTGTACCATGCTACCTGTACAAAGTGTCCTTCCTTCTATGTAGGTAAGTGCACATGAAGACTTCAAGATCGTATAACAGAACATAAATCTGAAAAACACAGGAATGTTAAAACCAATGCACTTGCAAAACACATGGATGAAAAGGGAAGAAACCATGAATTTAACTTTTGAGTTATAAGCACTGTGCATAGGAGCATAAGAGAAGGTGATTTAAATAACAGACTGGAGACTTTAGAGTATGAATGGATAGTGAGACTGCAAGCAGATTCTCTACCTGGTACTAATGCAGCAGTGAGCTTGTAACCTACACTACAGAAAAGACAAATACTGTTGAACTATTGTAAAAGATTGATATATGCACTTTAATATACAAATATGTATACTGTTATACATATTTTTATACTTTTTATAATTTTAGAGAGCAAGACTTAGGAAACATTTCATATTTTAAAATGTGTTTTATGTCTTTAAATATGAATATGCAGTCAAGTGTCTTCTTGATTGTACTGTGTCATGAATGTTTTAGTTTAAATGTATGTGAGTAGCGGTTTATGTAATACACTGAGGAAGGGGATTGGCCTGAAAGCTTTGTGTATTCTAAATAAACAAGTTTGCTTATTATTATTATTACTTGCCTAACATTTCTGATCACTGGACCATACCTTGCTCTTTGTGAATAAGGATGGAGTGGTCACAGAGATGGTACACATTCCTGTCATGGGGTGCAGAGGAGAAGCCCCCACCACCTTTCCAAAAATGATAGTCTTCTTTTGCATGGTCCGCGATTGTAACTTGCAGCATGCACATTAGGGCATTGAGTTTTTGTTTAGACCTTTTGCAGTCAATGTTTTTCAGTGTCACTCTACTGAAGTTTACATTATATTCAGTAGAGCCATACATATGGGCCTGTACAAACTTCAGAAGCACAGCACATTTTTATTTCCATCAATTTCAGGTTATTCCCAGAAAAAAAAAATAAATGCAATAAAACAACAGAATTCAGATAAAACATGGAGAATGTAAGCCACAACATAAGACAGTGAACATAATATACAACAGTGGCAGCACATATGCAGCTGTACAAACATACTGCGCAGAATGCACAAAAGTAAATACAAATTATCTTATACTGAATAAGAACATTTAAACATAGAGAGGCATACAGCAGATACATCCACCATAAGAATATAATTATTTGGAGAGACATAGCTGCAGGACAGGCACAGGCGTAGGGTCATGGACTATCAGTGGAGATGAGGAAAGCGGAGGAGGGAGAAACAGAGATAGAAAGGGAGTGAGGGGGGGCTGAGACAGAAGAGAAGAATTTATAAGTGGAAGTGAATGAAGGTTATGAGCTGTCTAAATAGGATATTGAAGAGTTGGAACACACAACAATGCTGTGCTAATGGACTGTGACCAGAACTTTTGCCATCACAACAGGTTTCTAGCTAATACAGCAAACTTATTTGAGTTCTGATTCAGGGAACATATTGATGTACTTTCTCCTTTCCCTTTTGTCTGACTACTTGACATATTATGTTAACAGGAGGAAGCTACATCTGCACTTTATTCTTTATGGGGTCCACAATGATCCCGGTTTAATGGGTGAAAAAGGGTCTAAAGACTAGACCTATTACCACCTAAAAAATAAATGGTTGAAACAGGAAAAAAATGCAAATGTGTAGTACCTGGCAAAAATAAATTGTTAAAATCAAATGAAGTAATGCAAATGTGTGGACACACCCCCTTTTATCAATGGTGTGTGTGTGTGTGTGTGTGTGTGTGTGTGTGTGTGTGTGTGTGTGTGTGTGTGTGTGTGTGTGTGTGTGTGTGAGCTCAAATTTCCTTCTAACGTATCACCTTTTCTTCTAATTCTATCCTTAAATGTACTTACAAATAATCCTTTCATTTTATAATTACCACATAATTGATTAAACATTTTCACTCTGTAATAATAACAATAATAATAATTTCTTAGCCAGGTAGGCTCATTGGAGACACAGTCCCTTCTCAGGAAAGAGAAAACAACAATGTCTGGTTAACTGACATGCTGAAGGTCACACAGAAGGCAAATGAGGGGTGACAGAATCAAACCCTGTACCAGTCTGTGCCCCTCTAGGGTATGTCTAATATAATAAGAAAGGTCTTATTTTGGAAATGTTGATGAAAAGATATCCCCAATTTGTCCTTAATCTGGGAAGTCCACCTCTTTCTATATGCACGGCAGGAGCAAAACTACCTTTCCCTAGGGGATGGGAATGTTGCTCCTGCATGCTCTTTAGGTACCATTGAATTTTCTGCATATGCAGTCTTGCAGGCATACAATTAAGATAATGGCTGCCATGTCACTGCTGATATGAAGAGTTCTCTTACAGTGAGATGTGTGCTCAGTGAATACTGCAGGGTAAAAAAAAAAAATCCATTAGAAAAATAACTTTTTCAAGCGGTAAGAAGACTTTGTTCACAGGTTTGTCTACAGGTGCTCCCTGAAAGACAACAGATGCACTGGCTTTCGCACAGGATTTGAGCAGATTCAGACAGAACTTCATGGTTTGCAGACAACAAACCAAGAGTATAGTAAAACTTATCTGTAGCTGCTCTTTGACCTTTGCTTGTAGAAAGCAACTATCCAGGTACAGATGAATGTGAATGCCCTTGGTCCTCAAGAAAGCAACTACCAAGACTATACATTTAATGAAAACTCCAGGAGAAGTACAGGGCCCAAACTGGAAGTGGTGATCCTCTTTTGTGAAACAGAGAAATGTACTACATTCATTGCACACTAGCACAAGGAAAGGAATGCCATAAGGGAAACCATTCTGAACTGGGAACCTTTAGGAACAGATTTAGTGTCAAAAGCTCTAGAATAGAGCTCTATGGCCCATCCTTCTTGCAGACCAGCAACAGGCTACAGTAAAAGCCATTCCCTCCTTTTACAGTGAGACACTTTCTATCATCCTCTGACTCAGTAGGGCATTGAGAAGGTACAAGGCCAACTCCAGCTGGTCCCTCTGACACTGGTGGTGGTGGGGTAATCATTAACAGATGAAATGTCTCACATTCTACTCTGTTTCCAGAGATGACAATGTCTAAGGCCTATCTGTCGGAGACCATCTTCACCCATTTTTTATGAAAAAGGTCAGCTTACCCCCAGCTTACCCCCAAGGAGATGTCAGAATGGGAGGGGGGCTGCCTCTGTAGTCATGATTCACTAGAGGAGTTACTGCCAGCAGGCCTCCCTGACTCTCGCTTTTTTCTCCTCTTTCCAATTCTGTATTTCAAAGCAGAGGCCAGTAAACAGATTACAAGATTAGGATCAAAGAAACCACTCTGCTGGATTCAGCACTGTCAGGCCTAGTCAAACATCAGTGAAGCATTCTTCTGTTGCTTATCTGCATCCTTTTCAATGTTCTCATACCCTCAACAATTCTTTATACCTATGCTTTTTATGATCCTTCTTGAGAGGTAAAACTTTCCTGTGCTGGCAGACAGCTGTTCTAACTCTGAGGCCTGTATGAGGGCCTTCATTTTTGTTTCAAGCCAGGTAGGGAGGTTTCTCTATGTTTGAGTTTTTTTAGTGAAGCCCACATAAAAATTGGTACTCAAGATAGGAGCCTACTAAGCAAAATAAACTTTCAGAATGCAAATCTTTACATGTGATCAAATGACCACAGTCACAAAGACTTTTTGCATGTGCTTAAAGCATACCGTGGGAACAAGAAAAGGTTTCCCTGGAAATTGTTCACTAGCAAAATAAGACATTAAAAATGGCAAAAACAGAAAGGGCACGCAACTTTCAAAGGTCTCTGCAAAATGAAGTTCTGAGGTTGAAAAATAGGACCAAACTGTCTTGCCAAATTTTAGAATACACCTGTGCGTATAAAAAAATTTAAGGCAGCATTGCTTTGTGTTTTTTATTAAACCCATTGTTTATTTGTATTTGACATGGCACAACACTTGTTATGTAATATGCTACGATCCTACAAATAGGTTTAACTGCTTCACAGGTTTTAAGTTAATGCAGGGAAGGAAGCAGTTAGGAAATCCTAGCCTCACAAAGACAAAAAAAAGACTTTGGCTGATAAAGTACAGCTATCCATTCATGTACAAAGTAATATCGGTGTAGAATAGGAAACTGTCAATGTCCTCAGTTTGAGTAGAAATCACTTGCTCTATGTTGAACATAATAATGACAAAATTGTAGTCAAAGAACCTTCTTACACTATGAACTGTCAATGGGATGTTAACATACTAGGATCCACAGTAAAAGCATACAACAGGAAGGAGAACACAGGAGGAAGGGTAGCTCCGAGTGTGAAGGGCAGAAATAAATCAGCAGAACAGATTAGCAAACCAGGGAAGGAAGCGCTAAGTATGGGTTACCTCAGAGGCAGGAAAAGATGATTTATTTACTGCCCATTAACTAGGCTGGTGGGCTGGTTTACAACAGGACCATATCATTCATTCACTGCAAGAAAGGTAAAGATTGCAATGGTGATTTTACAAACTGCATCATACTGTACATCATCACATTTAAATAACACAGATCACAATGGACAGTACAAGATTACAATGGACAGTACAAGTCACTGAATAATGAGAGAAAAAATGGATGGTATCAATTTAACTTTAGATTTTGTGTATAGCTGGCATCACAAAAACTGCATACAGTACCATAGAACTTATGTGCTTATTAGGAGATACGTGCAATTATAGCTAAAATAGATTACAGGGGGTGATTTAAGAGATGAAACAGATAATTCAGAGTAATCTGTCTACGAAATATAATAAAATCACAGCAACAACTGAGCGGAAAACAGACTATAAACAGGATAAGGTTTTCTATCATTTCATGCTCCTAACTACAGCCCTAAACTGCCAGAATTAACAGGACTTGTTCAAGTTCTTTTGGGTGCTTGTAACCCAACCATTACAACAATAAGATTATGTACATAAATAAACAACAAAATCAACATAATATTACAATAAGGTTTAAAAAAAAATAGACAAAATAACAATGAAAGAAAAATAATGAAATTAATAATACAAGGACTAAGTGGTCAGATCAAAAGCAGGGGTGAGTACAGAGAAAATTGGTACAATAAAATCGTGAGTCAGGCCCCTAATGCAAACAGCTGTGTTTTGATGGACCTTTTAAAGCCGGACAGTGTGGGACATTCCCTCAACCAGTAAGTGAGGAGGTTACAGGGACAAAGAGCCTGATAACAGAAGTCCCAAATGCCACAGAAAGTACAGTTTTGTACCTACCATAAATGTAGATGTCCGAACTGGATAGCATCTGCAGTCATAACAAGTGGGTTGTCCTGTCGTCAGGCAGCCCTTCAGTCGGCCGGATTCCAAAGTCCGGGTCCGCTGATGTCGCACTCCACCCGACGTCATCACTGTTGGTCTTCGGGTATAAAGGCATCAGCCGACGCCATTTTCCTCAGTGTTTCTTGCCCCAGATGCCAGTAGCCCTCTTGCAGGCTAAAATTTGGATAGATGCCAATGTTTCCAAATAGATAGAGGTAAACACAACAATAAGCATGTATGTACATATACACAAACAAATACACCATAAAGACTCCCCAACAGCTAGCTATTAGAAGGGTAAACACCCTAGGAGTACCACAGAGGGATGGAGGTAATCCTGACTGCAGATGCTATCCAGTTCGGACATCTACATTTATGGTAGGTACAAAACTGTACTATGTCCTTCATGGATGCATCTGCAGTCATAACAAGTGGGTAGAATACCATAGCCAACTAGGGAGGAGGATGAAAAATAGATTATGGTGTGTTTAGGATCCCTTGCAGTACAGCAGTGGCAAACCCTGCTCGGGATCTGGAATATAGAGGCAAATTATAATGCTTGGCAAATGTATGCACGGAGGTCCAAGTAGCCGCCTCAATAATGTCTTTGGTTGCCACTCGTAAGAAGGCTGTGGTAGTGGCTGTTGCCCTTGTAGAATGAGGTCTTATGTTCTGTGGAATTGGTTTTCCATGGAAGGAGTAACAGAATCGTATGCAATTTCCTATCCATTTGGAGATTGTCTGTTTGGAAATAGCTTTTCCTTCCCTTCCTGTTGCATAGGCTACAAAAAGTTGGTCAGTCTTTCTGCTATTTTTTGTTCTGTCCAAGTAGTAGCGTAGCTGTCTATGTACATCCAAGGTATGCAGTATTCTTTCCCCTCTGTTTTGTGGGTTGGGAAAGAAGGTAGGTAGGTGGATTGCCTGGTTTAAAGACAGTCTGGATACCACCTTAGGCATAAATGTAGGATTAGTCCTCATGGACACTATCTTGGTGGAAGATTAGGAAGGGTTGCACTGCCATTAAGGCCTGTAGTTCTCAAAACCCTCCTTGCTGAAGTGATTGCCAGTAGGAAAGCAGTTTTCCATGACAGGTGTTGTAGGTCTGCTGTTGCTGCTGGTTCAAAGGGTGCTAGTGTCAACTTTTCTAGCACAAAGTTTAAATCCCAAGCTGGTAATTGTGGTTTCCTTGGAGGTTTTACATTCTTGATTCCTCTGAGGAATTGCCTGAGCAAAGGGTGCGAAAAAACAGGTGTATCAAAGCTGTATTCTGCTGAAATAGCTGATGCATGTATCTTGATGGAGGAGTAGGACAGGCCTGAATGAAGAAGTTCGACCAGATACTCCAGAATGTTAGGCATATCTATGTTTGACACATCTTTTCCTCTTTCCGTACTCCAGATGACAAACCTTTTCCATTTTCCAGCATAGTTCCTTCTTGTTGAAGGTCTGCGTGCTTCAAGAATAATGTCTTTAACTCTTTGGGAAAGTTCTGGAATAGCTGCTGTTATGTGATGTTCCATGCAGTCAGTTGCAAGGTTTTAGGTTTGGATGTATGATGCTGTAGTTGTTCTGTGTTAACATCAAGGGCATCAGGGAATTGTCCACATATTGTTCGAGACATGCTCCTCAGTAGTGGGTACCAGTGTTGTCTTGGCCAGTTTGGAGCTATCAGGATTATCCTTGGACGTTCTTCCTTGATTTTCAGTAGTACCTTGTGTATCAAAGGAAGAGGCGGAATGCATATGCTGTTAGGCCTTTCCAGTTGAAAGAGAGCGAATCCACTTTCCATGCTAATGGGTGGAATGTCCTTGTGCAGAATTTTTGAGCTGGTGATTGAGAGGTGATGCGAATAGGTCTATCTGTGGCATTCCCCATTTCTTTGAGATGGTCTTGAAGATGTCCGGTGAAGCTTCCATTCGTGGGCATCCAGTGGTTCTGCTTAATATGTCTGCTAGGGTATTGTCTTTCCTGGTACAAATATTGCCTGTAACTGGATGTTGTAGCTGAGTGCCAGGGTCCACAGCTCCAAGGTCATTCTGCATAGGGGTATGAATGAGTGCCTCCCTGTTTGTTGATGTACCACATGACTGTGGTGTTGTCTGTCCTTATCATCAACTGGCCCTCTTTGAGAAATGGTTTGAACTTTTGGATTGCCAGTTTTACTGCCAGCATTTCTTTTAGGTTGATGTGCAGTTGAAGTTGATCCTGTGTCCACAATCCTTGCACGCATTTGTCCAGCATGTGGGCCCCCCCATCCTAGGTCTGAAGCGTCTGTTGTGATGGTCTGGCTTGCTTGACATCTGCGAAAGGGTAGGCCTGGGTTTGACTGGCATGCCTGAGCCCACCATAGGAACTCCTGTTTTAAGCATGGAATTAGTGGGATTTCTGTTTCTAGACTGTGTCTGTGTTGGGACCATAAATTCTTTAGGTACCACTGTAGTTTCTCATATGTAGTCTGGCAAATGGAACCAAGATTATGCATGAAGCCATGAAGCCCAAGGCCTGCAGTACTTTTCTTGCTGTTAACTTGTTCAGTTTTGTTAGTGCCAAGAAGTATAGAGGGAGTTCTTTTGTTTTTCTGTAGTCAGGAATGCCATTTGTTTTACTGTGTCCAATTCCGCCCAAGAATGTCCTTGTTTGGGATGGTATCAGCCTTGACTTTTGTAAATTGACTGTGTATCCCAGTGCTTGTAGCAAGTAAATGACCCTT
Source organism: Protopterus annectens (assembly GCF_019279795.1). Taxonomy (NCBI): domain Eukaryota; kingdom Metazoa; phylum Chordata; order Ceratodontiformes; family Protopteridae; genus Protopterus; species Protopterus annectens. The sequence goes on from NC_056729.1 coordinate 1,967,848,980, forward strand.
TGTAAATCTGTTGTCAGCTTGCTTTTGTTGTCCCCTTGTAGCAGGCAGTCGTCCAGGTATGGGTAAATTTGAATTCCTGAAGTCTGCAATGGGCGATTACTGATGCCAGGCATTTTGTGAATACTCTGGCAGTAGATAAGCCAAAAGGCAATGCTGAGAATTGATAGTGCTCTGATCCTGCAAGAAATCTGAGGTATCTTCTGCAGATTGGTCGAATGGGGATGTGCAGGTATGCCTCCTTGAGATCTAGAGTTACCAGCCAAGACTCCTTGCCCAGCATGGGAAGAAGTTGCTGTAGGGTCAGCATTTTGAATTTTGGGACAATGATGTATGTATTTAAGGTGGACAGGTCGAGAATTGGTCTCCAACTTTTTCCTTTCTTGGAACTAGGAATAGTCTGGAGTAGAACCCTTTCCTTGCTCTGCTGTTGGCACTCTTTCCACAGCTCTCATGTTTGCTAACTCCATTATCTGGCGTAGAGCCTCTGTTTTTTGATTTGGAGGTAGATTTGGCATTCCTCTTGACTGGAAAAGTGTGGAAGTGAAACCGGTAACCTTGATCTATGGTTTGTAAAATCCACTTGTCCTTTGTTATGTAGTGCCAGTTCTTTGAAAATAAGGTTAACTTTCCGCCTAGAGGAGCTGCTATTTGTTCCCTGGTAGGCGGATTTAGGGTTAAGTCACTGTGGTTGTGTTGATGTAGTGGCAGTGGCTGTGTCTGTGCCTCTGTTGTTGCCTTGCCACTGTCTTCCTCTGTAGGCACCTCCTCTGGATTGGTTTCTGCCTCTGGAACGTCTATTCCTGCCCCTTTGAAATTTTGTGGAGTCAGGAAAGGACCAATTTTTGGCAGGCCAGTTCCTGCTAAACCTTGTGGGTTGAACCTGCAAGAAATCTTTAACAGTTTGAACAGATTTTGCCTTTTCTTCCATTTTCTTCATAACCTGCTGGGCAGATGTACCAAACAAACTTGTCTTGTCCATAGGAGCATCTAGCAACTTAGCTTTAACATGATCCGGTAAAGCTTGTTCCTTTAGCCATGCATGCCTTCTTATCACTGTGCCTGTCATGGCTGATCTAAATGAAGCCTCCAGTGCATCATAGCCACATTTTAAGGAATGGTTGCTAACCTGTTGTATGTTATTTACCATCTCTAATACATATTTCTTATCAAGAGATTCATCAGTGGTTAGTTTTTAGTTAACTGATCCAGCATAAACTCTTGGTATTGTATCATGTGAAACTGACAGTTTAAAGCTCTAGCTGAGAGAGTAGCTGAAGTGTAGACCTTTTACCCCATCTGTCTAATGACCTTGCTTCCCTTTCAGAAGGAATAGGGTTTTAGCTATGGTCGCGGCTACTGCCTTGGGGCCCTGCGATATAGTTTCTGGGTCTGCAAGTGGAGCCTTGTAAAGGTGGTGATGAGTATCTGGCACCCTGTAAAATCTGTCTGGTTTGGCAGGGGCTGGGGTAAAGAATCTGGAGCGGAGCAAACATCATTGAAAGCATCATCCACCACAGAGAGAACAGGGGTATAGCTAAGGGCCTGTGCTGTGGGAGGTGCAGAAAAGTCCTAAGTCTTTTCTGGAGTCTGAAAATCCTGTTGCTGCCATTGGAACTGTTCTGCATGGCATGCAAGGTTTCCCCAAAGGAGAATTCTTCTGGTGGGGAAGCAGCTGGGATGGATTCTTCAGCATCAGAATCTTCAAAATTGGAGAAGGAGCCTCTGGCTGGTCAGTTATGTCTGATTCATCAGCAGAATCATCAGAGGACACTGGCTCGGGGGGCTCTGCCCTAGGTCTTCTCTGGGGGCTGAGAGGCCCTGTCTGGGTGAGATTGAGATCCTCTAATTAAAGAAATTAAATCTTCTGCCAAAGTTAGCATTTGAGAACTAGAAGAGGGCCTGGATGTGGGTGGTTTAACATGCACTGTTTTAGTAGTCTTGGCTGCTTTAGCCCTGGCGAAGGCCTTAATGGACATGGCTGCTGGAGGCCTAGCAGCACCACGTGCTGGGGTAGAAACATCCAAGGGATGGTGTCTGATAAGTCAACCACCGTAGTGGGTAAAATTTGTGAAGTCGTTTCAAGAGTTGTAGCAGGGGCCTCGGTTGTAGGAATAGGTTCAGCTGTACTTTGTTCAGTTTTCTCGGTTTCGGCGAAACCGAGACACTCGCGGTTTGCTTGACCATGGTTTCGCCGAAACCGTGTCGGTCTTTATCTTGCTAGATTGGGTAGTCGGAGGATCCGACGGCATAATAAATCAGAACCGAAAAACTGTTCTGCAAACTCCGACCGCACGCTCGGTTGAAAGAAGCACAGGCGAACAGGCTGCTACGTAGGCTGGGCCTAAACAAGGCAGACAGTAAGAGTGGAAATCTTTATGAGGTATTTGTTTCCCACAGTTTAAACAATTGTTAACTTTTTCTGACATCGGCTGAGGCAAGAAAGAGTCCCCAACGGGTACTTAGCTTTAGAAGTCTGTAGTATTCGGTAGAAGTAATCTCTGGATCCGACCGACCGGCACTTGCGAACAGCTTCTGCTTATCACGCGGCAAGAAAGACTGAGGAAAATGGCGTCGGCTGATGCCTTTATACCCGAAGACCAACAGTGATGACGTCGGGTGGAGTGCGACATCAGCCGAAGCCGGACCCGGACTTTGGAATCCGGCCGACTGAAGGGCTGCCTGACGACAGGACAACCCACTTGTTATGACTGCAGATGCATCCATGAAGGACATCTCCAACTGTGTCCTAGGAATCTCCAACAATCCCCATGGAAAAAGAACACGGATACCTAGCTGGGTAGCACAGTACCTGGAATTCATCAGCATATGCCAAAATCTGGGATGAACAAACTAGGGATGTAGTGAGTAGGTAAAGGGTTTTACTGTATTTCATCTGCACCAAATTCTGGTAAGAAGAAACTAGAACTACAGGAAATCAATGAAGGGTTTTTACTATATTTCATCTATATCAAGAAAATTATATCACAGTGGACAGGATATGTATTAGAGTTCACCCCAGAGAGGCAGCAAGAGGAGACAGTCGCACACTACTTCACGGCCAACTGTGGTTGATTGGGGAAAATAAAACAAAGGGAAAAAGTTCAATTCCCCATGGCAAATAAACATAGTACCCAACCCTCCTCCCCCAAAATAAGGATTCCTTCTACAGTATAAATGACAGGATGCAAACTTTCATGTTCTGCTCTAAGATCTTGTTGGATTCTGATACCTCAGCTCCTGCTCTACCCATGTTGCAACAGTCCACCTGGAACAGTGTGCCCTTTCTATTTCTCTACTTGACACACTGTACACAGTTATTTGAAATGTTTAATATTACTTACGAGTGCAAAAAAAAATTGTATATTTTTATATCCCACTCTCCCTCACTGTTGAACTTAAATTGTTCTCAAGAGGGTGGTCTCCTTCACCAGTCTTCTGAACCTAATATGCCTCTTCTGGACCTTCTTCAACCCAATTTAAGGGCTGAAGAGAATTTAGCACATTGGAGCAGTATTCTATTGCTGCTGAGGAGAATTATTTTTGTGCCCCAAGATCCCTCCCCTAGGGACCCACGTGAAATGGGCATGTTGGCAGACTATCTTGCCTCTGCAGCAACTCAGACAATGCCCTGCACATCCCTGGCCTCTGCTGGAAATCAGAGACAAGGTGCACCAGTGTGCATGCCCATCATCTCTTGCCAGTGCCTCATACAATTGAACTTCTAATCAAATGTGGGTCACTTGGGCCATAGTTATCACTCTGCCCCATGGCACCAGCTATATTAACTATACTGTTGTTGAAGACATCCCTTTTGTGAGTATAACAATGTCCTGAGCTAAAACAAACTATTACTTCTTGGTGGGTCCCTTCAGGCTATTACATTTAAATAAAACGCACTACAGGGTAACTTGCAGCAAGTTTATAAAGACTGTTGTTATAATAACTGTATACAATACGATAGAAAACATTTTGGTGAAGTACCTTAAAACCAGTTTAGTCAAGTATGCTAGAAGCTAATGGTCAGCTAATATACTTAAATTCTTTCAGTGGTTGATCCAAAATATTGAACAGCACAGACAAAACATGAACCTTGTTAACAAGGGTTTACGGAAGGCAGCAGCAGCAACAACACATGCAAACACACACACACACACACACACACACACACACACATGTATTTTACCCAAGTTTAAAAAAAACAGCAGGACCTGTGCTGATACCATGATTATTAGGATGGAATCAATTTGTGCAATTCCTATAGCATAAACAGGATTTCTTTCAGAAAAAAACTTACCAAATTAAACAAGAAAGATGTCACAAAGTGATACAGAAGACAAACTTTACCAGGTAATGGCTATAGTAATAATTCTTGAAAACAAAGGGTGTTTTGTTGGCCATGACGGGAAAAATTGGGAATATTAACTGTCAGTCAAATTGTAAAAAAAAAAAACTCAAGAGCAATCTTTATGAGAGAAGGAATCAATACAAACTAAAATAATGCATTTTGTTTGAAATTCTATTTCTATGCATTCACCTCAACAAAACCTCACCAATAACTCCCCCACCACCACCTTCCCATACCAGGGACCACCCAAACCAAATCATCCTCTTCTACTTTCTCACTAGAGCCAATACCCACCCATACAAAAAAACACTTCTACTTAAACCGAGCACAATCTCTGCAAGTGACCTCCCATAAGAATGCCTTAAGAAAAAAGAAATTCATCATTTCTCTTCATATCCAACTATTGCCCCATTGCTCTTCTGTCACCCCTCTCAAAACTGTTAGAAAAATATGTCCATATAAACCTTCTCAACTACCTTTTCAATAATTACCTAATAACCTCAACTTCGCAAAGCTTTAAGCCTGCCCATAGCACTACAGCTCCGTTTTCTTTCACGGATACTGTCAATACAGCCAATAATACTGGCAAACCTCTCTTCTATCTTTTTATATATCTTTCAAAGGCAAATGATACTGTTTCCCATTCTAACGTTTTATACCAACTCTCTACCTTTGTTGTTTTTCCCTCTGCTATCAGTTAGTTTACTGGCTATTTGTCCAGTAGACAGCAATATGTTAAATGGCAAAGCTGTCTCTCACCTTTCTTTCCTAATACCACTGGCATTCCACAAGACTCCATTCTTGTCCCCTTCTATCTAATACATTAACAATCTTCATACTTCCTCATGGCAAGGAGCCACAGTATGCTGATGACTCAACTAGCATCTGCTTTTCAGATGATCTCTCCCATGTTCAAAAAATAACCCAAGAAGCTTTCTCATCTATTGAATCCTAGACTACTAATTCTCAGTTACTGCTCAACCCTAAAAAATATCCTCCTCCTCTCTACTTCCAAAAAACATTTTCTCCACAAAGTCAACTTTAATATTAATTCCCACAATAATACACTAATTGAAGTGATACTTCATGCCAAATTCTTAGGAGTGACAACAGATGAAAACCTTAAATTTGATCTTAATATCCAGAACAACGTCCAACTGGGACTGCTCTACAGGCATAAACAGTACCTCAAACCATCCACTTGAATATGAATCATGCTATAACAAATCATCCAATTTTGCAACAAATACCACTTACTCCACTCATCACTACATCACCCCACACTCAAAATGGCATTCCTTTTTTTAGGGTTTCTAAGGTAGTGATTAGAGAAAGTCTGCATGCAGTGACAGTGATTGGAGGAACTCCGTGGTCAGCCTCAGTAAGAAGCTGAGATACCTCATAAAATCCTCCAAAGCTAGTTACGAAAACCAAAACGTCACGGATTCTAAAGACAACCACAAAGCATTCTATAGCTATGTCAAGAATCTCAATGGCAACACTCAGATCTGCTCTGAGTTACAGCACAATGGTACTAAATATACAGACCCAACTGATATTGCTAATCCTGGCAGATAGGTTTAGTGCTGACTTTACCCCTCTCGCATCCCCTAAAGGGCCCATCTCTATACCGGAAGAATGCAAAGTACCTGTAATCACAGCTGCACAGGTAAAAAACACACTCTCCAAAGCCAAGAACACAGCATCCATGGCACCTGACAACATCCCAGGCTGCATTCTGCATGAACTACAGAACGAACTGGCACCCCACCTAAGTACCATGTTCAATAATAGCCTCACCTCAGGCTTTGTGCCCACTGAATGGTGCACAGCAACAGTTATCCCACTCCACAAAGGGGGAGCCACCACGGACCCCGGGAACTACCACCCCATTAGCCTGACGAGCCTGGTCTGCAAGGCTATGGAGCGCATCATCATGGAACTTATAAACAATGAAATTGGTAATCTCCAAACTCTGGACCCTACCCAGTTCGGGTTTGTAAAAGGCAGATCATGTTTCCTAAACCTGATAGACTTCTTTGAAGCGGTCACCAAAGCTGTAGATGAGGGTAAGGTGGTACACACAGGCTATCTAGATCTCACCAAGGCTTTCGACACCATCCCCCACTCTGGAATTATAGACAAAAATCACTAAACTAGGTATACATCCATATATCACAAGATGGGTTGCCAACTGACTCACTGACCGAACCCAGAGTGTGAAAGTAGCAGACTCCAAATCCAACTTCAGACCAGTGACAAGTGAAGTACCACAGGGTTCAGTCCTAGGTCCTCTCCTGTTTGGTATCTACTTCTCTGAAGTACAGGCCAACACAGAAGGTCTTTGGCCAACAAAGTTCGCAGGTGACTGCAAACTAGGAACCATAATCAAATCTCCTAACGATGTGGACATCCTACAAAAGGGCCTCACTGAGATAGATGCCTTGTGCCAAAGCCATGGCCTCAAGCTCAATGCCAAAAAGTGCATCGTCATCCCTTTTGGTAAAAACTCTGTACCCATGAACTACCACACAGGCGGTAGTCTACTTAACACCGAAAGTGAGATAAGAGACCTTGGGACACAGGTGGACAGTAGTCTCTCTTTTGAAAATCACATCACCACAGTAGTCAGGAAATCCTTCTACGTGGCACACCACACCACATCACAAAAGGTTTCTAATCCAGGAAAAAAGAGGTCATTGTTCCCCTCTACTCATCACTCATTAGACCCATTATAGAGTACAACGCCCCTTTTGGTATGTACCTCACAAGACATCTACAACAACTGGAAAGGCCACAGAAATACCTCACAAAGAGGATTACCGGCCTCAAACAGATGCCCTACGCAGACCGTCTCAAAAACCTCCAGCTTTACTCTGTCACATATCGCCTACTCAGAGGCAATCTCTGCCTAACACACAAAGCTATGTCAAACCCAGAGCTGTTGGATATGCTCCACGTAAAGAAATCCCAATCCCTCCGAGCTACACGCTCTAGGGACCTAAACCTCGTCACCACAATAAACCGAACATGCTGGAGGGATAGATTCCTATCTCAGAGACTTCCCATACTCTGGAACAAACTACCTATCTATATCAAGCAAAGCTCCTCATTAGCACTCTTCAAGAAAAATCTTGATGATTGGATGGGAGATAGGAAATTCACCCCGGGGATCACTTTTGTGGCTCTGCTTGACAGGGGCACAGGAAAATAATTTTCTTGGGTGGCAAAAGCCAGGGTACCGTTTGGCTAGGCTTATGTAGGCCCTAGGGTCAATAGCCTAGTACCTACCTATGAACCTATGACAGATCCTAACATATAATGAACGCATGAAACAAAGTATAAAACAGTAATCTATCTTTGTAGCCTTCCAATAGTGTAGAGGGATAAAAAGCCCTAACTATAACCCACTTGCCCCAGGTTCAATGACTTGGGTTACTGACAGGAAGATAGAGGAGAATGGATGGCATCTATTCAAGAGTGATAAGGTCGGTGGTTTCCTGGCCAAATGTTCTGCCACTCTGGTGGTATGTGCCAGAGGTTGCACAAAGCACCGAAAGCAACAAACAGTTGTAAGGGATGTGCTCAGTGATGGAAATTCCTGTCTTAACATGTGTAGAAATGCTGGTGATATGCTCAGCCCTCTATGTGATGCAGACAGGCATGTCACATCCAGGGAGTGGGGGGGGAATTAGGTTAGAAAAACACAAAAATTCTGTCTAACTACCTCTGATGCTTAAGTGGATGACAGACATCCCCTGCATACCCTCCCAGAGTGGATCTGGAAAGGCAGTCCCCACCGTAATAAACAAGGGCCAGTGTAGTAATGGGGAGCCCCAACGGGAACAGGTTAGACAGTAAAAAGATACAGAAGGGGGGAAAAAAGCAACATACCTGCGGCAAACAGAAATGGATAGGTAGAATAGCCAGAAATGGATAGGTAGAATAGCTACTGTTAATATTCATCACAAGAATCTATAAGACAATATTAACAAAACTTGCTTATACAGTAGTGCCTGTTAATTTCTCAAAGGAAATTTGCATCATTAGTGCAGCCTGGCTTTAGAATGAATCCCTAGGTGGTGCTGACAAAGGCCTATGCAGTGTTTGCATGGTAGTTTGTATAAATGATGATCACACTGGCCTCAAAAACAGTTTGCCTACTATGGCAGCTAGCATTACTGTCCTATCAGTGCAGATGCAGTTTTCCCCTAAACAAAATAGTTACAGTGAGGTTGAGGTGCTCTCCCTAGAGGCATCATTTTCTTGCTGATCATGCTTCTCATCTGAGCAGTGCATGGTGAGCAAGCACATCGTGAAATCAAACACAGTCATATCTAGTACTTGTGTTAAGTACTCAAACCATTGTTTAAGAACAAAGTTTGTAATGCAAAGTTATACAAGATGCAGTTGCGGCTGCAGTGTGGTTTGACTCTGTGGTCTTGCTTCAACTCTAGTTATTAGTTGGATTCACTGCACTGCACTTTCTTCTCCAACAATGGGAAACATTTTAGACTCGTTAAAAAATACTGTAAACTTTATTTCTTCCATTTTACTTTTGGTAGGTAGCTGGCTATACTATGTAGGACTGCATGCTTTGTACAACTTGGATTAACTATTTGCAGCTCCAGTTATGGTGGCTGGTTCTATGGAGCCATCCTCTGGCAATGCTGAATAATGTAACATAGGTCAACCAATTTTATTACTCTGTATTTATGCTCTTTGTTATACTTAAACATTCCCAGTTCCACATTTTCATTACTTTTACGTTTTAGCAGTCATTGCTAAATTGTTAAAAGTGACTGGAATGCTGCAGTAAATGATCAATTAAATACAAAATCTCAATACTCATCTGGTAACAGTAGGTCTGTCTCTAAGGCCATTACTGATCTTACAGATAACTTGAAAGTTTTCATTTACATTTTTATATTTAGTCTGATCCTAATTTATTATTTTGGCCCATCATAAATCCTGTCCTACAACAGATTTCTTTATTATAGCTCTTGCTCTACACAAATTAAAAACTGTACAACTGAGCCAAACCAATTACCCAACAATTCAAAAATTAAGCTTCATTTAAATTTTAATACCTACCCCCCTCCAAAGAATAAAAGGATGGACTTGGATACTGAAACTGAACGTACCACTGAACCAGCATCGTAACTGTTAGACAATTTAGAAAAAAACTTTCAGAAAATCTTTCAACTGTATGCATTAATGAAGATAGTCAATAGGCAGACCTCAATGCAGAATTAAAAGCAATAGTGACTATATGTCTATTACAAAAAAGTACTGAAATACAAAGAGTTGTTAAACTTCAACTTTAATTGCAAGATGTAACAGATTAATCTCTAGAGGTTAAATTTAATGCATACTTAATACTCTCAGCTTTTCAGGTACGAGTCTAAAACAATAGCCAATCATGCAAAATGGGTTTAGATTCCTTCTCAGTGTCTATACACGATCTTACATGTCCACAAACACTAACTTCATATCAGCATTAAAAGTACATAGACAAACAATACTAGATAATAATTCTATACTTCTAAGAAGATATTTCAGGATCAGACTTCTTGTTCTCCTGTTTCTTCTAATAAGAATCAATATAATTATTTTCTTGACCAACTTTCTGCTGTGAATCTGTGTAACATGTTCAACCCTCCTTTGTGGTTATACTTCTGCTATTAATATATTCTTGATTGTTCTGCAAGCCAAATTCAGTTTTCTGAAATTTGGCAGTGCTAAGATTTTCTTACTATCTAAAGTATGCAAATCATATGTCCTCTAAATACATTTCTCCTACTTGCTTTCTTGTCTTAATTAAATATAATAAACATTTTTAATTTTTGTACTTGCAAAATGTTGCTTTTTAGGTGCATTTAACATTCTATTTGGAAACTCGCCTTATGATTTGCTATAATTTTACATGACTCACCAAAAAAAAAAATAAAATAAAAAATAAATTGCCATTCTTTCTGGCTCTCCTGTCTCCTGTAATTTTATTGCTGCAGACATTTTGCATATTTTTTTTTGGTTTTGCCCTATGAAGAGATACTGTGAAATTCCTTTAATGAATGCGCCCAACAGCTCAATGTATTCAATATCAAAGTTACACTGGGGGCTTCCAAAATGGTTGCACAATGAGAAACTTAATTTAGGCTCTCCCAACTTGAAAATGGGAGCCAGTGAAACTATCATGTTTGGTAAAATTCAGTTACTGGCTAGTAAGTACACAGCCTGGGTGCAAGCAAAAAAGAAATTTAGAGAACTTGAAAGAATAGTAATCAGAAAAGGTTAAGAGAAAACAATGGCTGGGAAGAATACTGCAGCTATTCAACAAAAAGCAGTTCAATGTTCAGCTTTAGATAGAGAGTTGGCTTCTATCAATTTAGAGGTAAAAGTAAATGTACTTAGGAATGATTAAAATGAATGCAACAATGAATGAATACACCAACTGAAACAAAAGGATGGAAAAAAAAATCGAAAAATTAACTAGCTATTCAGATGAACTGATAAAACTGCAAAAATCAGAGGATAAAATGAAGAAAAGGCTAGTCGAGTATGAGGCTTCTCAAGAAAGTACAGCTGTGTTCACTTACCATAAATGTAGATGTTCGAGTGTATTCACTGTTGCAGTCATTACATGAGGGTTATCTGCTTGCAGGTAGCCCTCAGTCGGCCTGATTAACAATTTCTTGGGTCCTGCGTTGTTTGCTGTCTCTTCTTCTGTGACGTCAGGTCATCAGGGGTATAAAACATGCAGCCGACATCATTACATCAGTTTTTCTAGCCCCAGATGTCAGGTGCCCCCCTAATGGGAAGCAATTAAATCTATAAATATACAAGGTTATACCTCAAACAAAAAAGCAAATACACCAAAAAGCTTTTAAGCATTGAAAAGGAGACAAGAGGTATAGCCAAACGAAGTCAGGGGGCTGGAGGGAGGGTAACCAGGACTGCAACAGTGAATACACTCTAACATCTACATTTATGGTAAGTGTACAGAACTGTACTATGTTTTTCGTGTTTCACTGTTGCAGTCATTACATTTGGGTAGATTCCCAAAGCTAAGGATGGGAGGAGGAATTTAGACAGCATTAGAACCAGCTATAAGGCTCTGCAAAACTACAATGGCAAAGCCAGCTCTGGATTTAGAGAAAATTGGCAAATGGTAATGCTTGGTGAAAGTATGTACAGAACTACAGGTAGCAGCTTCTAGGATGTCCCTGGTAGGTACGCCTCTGAAAAAAGCTGTAGAGTTAGATGCAGCCGTGGTTGAGTGGGATCTGATCCCCTGTGGGATAGGTTCTCCATGGTGCTTATAGCAGAAGTGAATGCAATGGTCGATCCTTTTGGAGATGGTTCACTTTGAAATAGCCTTCCCCTCTGTCCCTGCAGCAAATGCCACCAGCATTGTTCAGATTTCCTTTGAGGTTTAGACCTGTCCAAGTAGAATCTAAGTTATCTGTGCACATCTAAGGAGTGCAATATCTGTTCCCCTTTGTTCTATGGATAAGGAAAGAAGGTAGGCAAATGAATGGACTGATTAAAGGCCACACTGGATACCACTTTTGGCATGAAAGGGGGATTGGTCCTGAGAGATACCCTGTCCGCATGAGATGATGAAAGGCTCCACTGCTATAAGGGGGCCCTGTAATTCAGATACCCTTCTTGTTGAAGTGACAGCTAAGAGGGAAGGTGTTTTCCAAGAAAGGAATTTTAAATCTGCAGTAGCAGCTGGCTCGAAAGGAGGAAGGGTGAGTTTCCCAATACAAAGTTAAGGTCTCAGGCTGAAGTTGGAGCTCTCCTGGGTGGTCTTAAATTTTTGGCCCCTCTGAGGAAAGTACAGTTGTGTACACCTACCATAAATGTAGATGTTCGAGTGTCTTCACTGTTGCAGTCATGACTGTAGGGTTCTCCCCTGCCGGCAGGCAGCCCTCGGTCGGCCAGAATCCCAAAGTCTGGGTCCGGCGTCAGCTGTTCATCCATGCTCCCTGACGTCAGAGCGCCAGGAGTACAAAGCTGACAGCAGACGCCATCTTCTCCAGTTTTTCTTGCCCCAGATGTCAGGAGTCCCAGAATGAAAAAGGTCCCATAACCTTTGCAAATACACCTCAGAAGAATGGTGAAAAAAGGAAATACACAAAAGTAAAAATAAGAGGGGACAGGAGGGAGGGAAACCCAGACTGCAACAGTGAAGACACTCGAACATCTACATTTATGGTAGGTGTACACAACTGTACTATGTTCATCGTGTTTCACTGTTGCAGTCATGACTGTAAGGTAGAATCCCAAAGCTGAAAGAAAGTGAGGTGGTCATAAAGAGGAAGGGGTGGCTAAAAGGCCCTGCAAGACTGCAGAGGCAAAGCCTGCCCTAGACTTAGAGTAGAGAGGTAGATTGTAGTGCTTAGAAAAAGTATGCACTGAACTCCAAGTTGCAGCTTCCAAAATGTCCTTGGTAGGAACTCCCCTGAGGAAGGCCGCAGAAGTGGCAGCAGCTCTGGTGGAATGAGTCCGTATACTCCCTGGGATTTGCTTTCCATGGTGAGAATAACAAAATCTGATTCCATGAGCAATCCATTTAGAAATTGTCTGTTTTGAAATGGCTTTACCTCGGGAACTTGAAGCATAAGAAACAAACAATTGTTCTGATTTTCTGATGTCCTTGGTTCTGTTCAGGTAAAAACTTAGTTGTTTGTGTACATCCAAGGAATGTAAGATCCTTTCCCCTTTATTTTGAGGAGTGGGGAAAAAGGTTGGCAAGTGGATAGTTTGATTTAAAGCCACTTTGGAAACCACCTTAGGCATGAAGGTAGTATTAGTCCTCAAAGATACCCTGTCTTGATGAAAAATAATATAAGGTTCCACAGCCATAAGAGCTTGTAACTCTGAAACTCTCCTGGCAGAGATTAAGGCCAACAGGATAGCTGTCTTCCAAGATAAAAACTTGATGTCAGAAGAGGCAGCAGGCTCAAAAGGAGGCAAGGTTAGTTTTTCCAAAACATAGTTGAGATCCCAAGCAGGAATGGGAGGAGATCTAGGATGTCTTAAGTTCTTAGCTCCTCTGAGAAACTGTCTCATGAGCTGGTGGGAAAAGATGGGAGGGTCTGTATTATAATGAGCAGAAATAGCAGAGGCATGTATCTTAATGGAAGAGAAAGAGAGACCCTTATGTAAGAGATCTGTCAAGTATAGTAAAATTAAAGTAATGTTAGGAAGAAGAGGATCAGAATCCTGAGCCTGCATCCAGGAACAAAATCTTTTCCATTTTCCTGCATAAGGTTTTCTAGTGCTGGGACGTCTGGCTTCTAAAATGACATCCATAACCTGCTTGGGCAGTAAAGAAGAAATCAAAGGCCCCGGATTAACCAGGCCACCAGGCTGAGAGTTCTGACATGAGAGTGCAGAACCTGACCCTGATGTTGGGACAGAAGGTTCGGAGACTGAGGTAAAACCCAAGGGGGCTCCAGGCATAGGTTTTTTTTTAGAGTTGGATACCAAAACTGCCGAGGCCAATTTGGAGCCAGCAAGATTATCATCTTGGGCTTGTCCTGTTTTATCTTCAATAAAACCCGTGGAAGAAGAGGAAGAGGCGGAAAGGCATATCCCGAGAGGTTCCTCCAACTGAATGACAGGGCGTCCACTTTCCAAGCTTCTCTGTGGAAAGTCCTGGTGCAAAAATTCTGTAGTTGATGATTGAGATGGGATGCAAAGAGGTCTATGTGAGGACATCCCCAGACTGCTGTTATCACCCTGAATATTTTGGTGTCCAGCATTCACTTGTGTGGATCCGAAAGGTTTCTGCTCAGACTGTCTGCCAGGAAGTTTTGTTTCCCTGGTAGAAACTGAGCTTGAAGATCCAGATTGCAAGCTAGAGCTGTGTTCCATAGATCCATGGTTAGTCTGCAAAGGGGGTAGGAATGAGATCCCCCTTGCTTGTTTATATACCACATTACTGTGGTGTTGTCTGTCCATATTAGCAGTTGTCCTGGTTGTAAAAGATTCCTGAAGGCCAATAGAGCTTTCTGAACGGCTAACATTTCCTTTAAATTGATATGCAGGTGCTTCTGATCCTTTGTCCAAAGGCCCTGCAAACAATTGCCCTGAAAATGGGCTCCCCAAGCATAAGAGGCGTCCGTGGTTAGAATCTGAGTGGCAGGAGGCAGACGGAAGGGTTTCCCTTTGTTTAGAGCACATGCCCTGGACCACCAAAGAAATTCCTTTTGAAGGCAAGGAAGGACGGAGATCAGTATGTCTAAACTGTGGCAATGCTGAGACCATACACTTTTTAGGTACCATTGTATTTTCCTCATGTGTAGTCTTGCATATGGTATGAGAAGGATGCAGGAGGCCATGTAACCCAAAGCCTGCAGGAATTTCCTTGCAGATAGTTGAGTTAGAGTTGCCAATGTCCTGAAAGTTGAAGCCAGCTGTAATTGTTTTTCGGATGTCAGAAATGCCATCTGGGTTGTGGTGTTTAGAAGTGCACCCAGAAAAGTCATCTGTTGTGATGGTGTCAAATTTGACTTTTTTATGTTTACAGAGAATCCCAGGAACTTGAGGAGGTTCTGTACAAATTCTAGATGCTAGAGTAAGACATCCTTGCTGTCTTCCTGAATTAGACAATCGTCCAGATAAGGGTAAATTTGAATTCCCTTGAGTCTGCAGTAAGCTACTACTGGAGCCAGGCATTTGGTGAAGACCCTGGGCGCAGTAGACAATCCAAAGGGCAGCACAGAGAACTGAAAGTGCCTCGATCCGGCCTTGAATCCAAGGTATTTTCTGCGATCCTGCCTGATGGGAATGTGTAAATATGCCTCCTTTAAATCCAAAGTTACCATCCATGCATCTTTGGACAGCATTGGAAGTAGCTGCTGTAGAGTAAGCATCTTGAATTTTGGAATCTCTAGAAAGGTGTTCAAGACAGACAGATCCAGAATGGGTCTCCATGAGTTTTGCTTCCTTGGGACTAGAAAGAGCATTGAGTAAAAACCTTTTCCCATCTCTGAAAGAGGAACCAGCTCTATGGCATTCATAGCCAAAGAGCTTCCACCTGGTTTAAGGCCTCCGTCCATTGATGTTTTGGAAGGTCTGGCCATCCGTTTGGCCTTGGCAAGGTATGAAAATGGAATTTGTAACCTCTTAAAACCACATCCAAAACCCACTTGTCTTGGGTTATTTGAGTCCAATTTTGATAAAAAAAAAAAGAGAGAGTTTTCCTCCGAGAGGGGCTTCCAGGCAAGAAGTTCCTGTAGCCCAACAGAGGGAGTCATTGAGTTTGTTTCCTTTGAGATTGTGACCTGTCCTCTCCTCCCCTAGGGGTGGAAGCAGTCCACTGTTTTGGTCTATAAGCAGCTTGTGTTTGAGGCCTCCCTCTGGAGCGTCTATATCTACCCCTCTGAGGCCTGTCTGAAGTGGGAAAGGACCAATTTTTTGAAGGCCAATTCCTGCTAAATCTAGGTGGCTGTACTTTAAGAAATCTTTAACTGTTTGCATGGATTTCACCTTATCCTCCATCTTTTTAATCACCTCTTCAGCTTTTGATCCAAACAAAACATTATGCTGAACAGGAGCATCCAATAATTTAGCCTTTACTTGTTCAGGTAAATTTTGTTCCTTTAGCCATGCATGCCTTCTAATGACTGCCAGAGGACGCAGCCCTACAAGAAGCCTCCAAGGCATCAAATCCACAGTGTAAACCATGCTTCCCAACCTGTTCAGTGGCATGCAATAAGTCATGTAATTCCTTATCATCTGCACAGGCAGAAATGGAAGTAAGCTTTTGTTTTAAGACAGACAAGAGAAATTGCTGGTATTTAAACATATGAAACTGACAGTTTAAAGCCCTAATGGACAAAGTAGCAGAAGTGTACACCTTTTTGCCCCATCTTTCTAAGGATCGAGAATCCTTTTCAGTAGGAATGGGATTTTTGGCAGAAGCGGCCTTAACTCCCTTAAGACCCTGAGAAATGGTTTCAGGGTCAGCAGAAGGGTTCTTGTATAAAACCTGATGGGAATCAGGAACCCTGTAATATCTATCAGGCTTAACAGGAGCAGGAGGAAGAGAGTCAGGGGTTAAAAGTTAGCCTCCAAAAAGGCATCATCCACAATATCCAAAACAGGAGGAATAGCCAGGGGTCTATGTTGGGGAAGAAGAAGAAAATCCCTCAGTCTTTTCTTGGATTCCGAATACTCCTGTCCTTCCCAGTGGAAATGTTCCCTCATTTCATGCAAAGTTTCCCCAAAAGAGACATCCTCAGGGGGAGAAGCTGAAGGAATGGATTCTTCAGCATCAGAATCCTCATAAGGAGGGAAAGAATATTCCTGATCAGAAGAAGAAACCGAGGAAACAGAAGCCTGATCAGAGGAATCATAATAAACATCCTGCCTTGGCCTTTTGTCTGGAGGGGGATAAGAAAGTACAGTTTTGTACCTACCATAAATGCAGATGTCCGATAGATATGCAACTGCAGTCCTTACATATGGGTTGTCCTGCCTCAGGCAGCCCTTCGGTTGGCCGGATTCCAAAGTCTGGGTCCGGCTGATGTCGCCTCTTCCCCGACGTCAGAGCGACTGGGGTATAAAAGCATCAGTCGACGCCATCTTCTTCAGTGTTTCTTGCCCCAGATGTCAGGTGCCCTCCAAAGAAGGCTAAAATTAGAGACTGGATAAAAAATTCCAGACATGCTCAACAGTAATAAACAGATGCACCATAACAGATTCCCCCAGCTAATTTGGAAAAGGGGAGTGGACCCAAAAAGGATAATTTACAGAGGGGTAGGAGGGAGGGAAAACCTGACTGCAGTTGCATATCTATTGGACATCTACATTTATGGTAGGTACAAAACTGTACTATGTCCTTCAAGAATGCAACTGCAGTCCTTACATATGGGTTGAATACCATAGCCAAGCTGGGGGTGGTAGGATCTAAGATAAAGATGGTGTAGCTAAAATGCCCTGCAGGATTGCTGAAGCAAAGCCTGCTCGGGATCTGGAATATAAAGGCAGGTTGTAGTGTTTGGAAAATGTATGCACGGAGCTCCATGTAGCAGCTTCTAGAATGTCCTTTGTAGCCACCCCTCTTAGAAAGGCTGTGGAGGTGGCTATAGCTCTAGTGGAGTGTGGCCTGATATTGGCTGGCACACCTTTTCCATGGAAAGAGTAACAGAATCTGATGCAGTGTCCAATCCATTTTGAAATTGTTTGTTTGGAAATTGCCTTTCCTTGTACTCCAGCAGCGTAAGCTACAAATAGTTGGTCAGACTTTCTGTTGGCTTTTGTTCTGTCCAAGTAGTAGCGCAATTGTCCGTGTATGTCCAAAGTGTGCAGCAGCTTTTCTCCTTTATTTTGAGGATTGGGAAAGAAGGTAGGCAGGTGAATTGCTTGATTTAGAGACACCCTGGATATCACTTTTGGCATGAATGAAGGATTGGTTCTTAAAGAAACTCTGTCCTGGTGAAAAATGAGAAATGGAGGTACTGCCATGAGGGCCTGTATCTCAGAGACTCTTCTTGCTGAGGTAATTGCCAACAGGAAAATTGTTTTCCAGGAGAGAAATTGCAATTCTGAAGATGCTGCTGGCTCAAAAGGAGGGAAAGTTAATTTTTCCAAAACGAAGTTGAGGTCCCATGCAGGCACTGGTGGTTTTCTGGGAGGTTTGATATTCTTAATCCCTCTTAGAAACTGTCTTAGCAAAGGATGTGAAAACACAGGTGGATCACTGTTGTATTTTGCTGAAATTGCTGAAGCGTGTATTTTTATGGAAGAATATGAAAGGCCATTATTGTAGCATTTCTGCCAAGTATTCTAGTACCTGTGGGATGCTCATTACTGATGCATCCTGACCCTTGCTGGCATTCCAGATGTTGAATCTCTTCCATTTGGCTGAGTAAGTTTTTCTGGTGGAAGGTCTGCGTGCTTCCAGTAAGATCTCTTGAACTTTCTTGGAGAGAGAGATATGGGGAGAAGTTATAGAACCCTCCAAGCTGTCAGCTGTAATGTTTGCAGGTTGGGATGATACGTCCTGTAATTGTGCTGAGTCAGAAGTAGAGGCCATTGAGGCAGGGGCCACGGCTTGGTGCGAGTTATGCTCCTTAGTAATGGATACCAGTGCTGTCTTGGCCAGTCTGGAGCTATCAAAATGCATTTCGGTTGTTCTGCTTTGATCTTCAGTAACACCTTGGTCATTAATGGTAGAGGTGGGAAT
The DNA here is from genome assembly GCF_019279795.1 of Protopterus annectens. Classification (NCBI taxonomy): domain Eukaryota; kingdom Metazoa; phylum Chordata; order Ceratodontiformes; family Protopteridae; genus Protopterus; species Protopterus annectens. Next base: position 1,967,867,531 of record NC_056729.1, read on the forward strand.
GCATAGATTGTTAGAGAGTTCCAGCTGAAGGAGAGAGCATCCATTCTCCAGGCTTGAGGATGGTGTGTCCTCGAGCAGAACTTCTTCAGATGATGACTGAGGTGTGAGGCAAAGAGGTCTATGTCCGGCCTCCCCCATGCACGATTTATTTGTGAAAAAATGTCTGGATGCAACATCCATTCGTGCGGATCCAAGATGCTTCTGCTTAGACTGTCCGCCAGAACATTGTCCTTGCCTGGAACAAACTGGGATTGCAACTGTGTGTTCAGTTTCAGGGCCTTTTCCCAAAGAGTCATTGTTAGCCTGCAGAGGGGGTAAGAATGAGTGCCTCCCTGTTTGTTTATGTACCACATAACAGTGGTGTTGTCTCTCTTTATTAGCAGTTGACCTTGCTGAAGAAATTTTCCGAAGGCCTCGATTGCATGAATCACTGCCAACATCTCTTTGATTGATGTGTAGATGCACTTCCCGGGGAGCCCATTGCCCTTGAATGCATCTGCCCTCCATGTGCGTCCCCCATCCATGATCTGAGGCGTCTGTTGTAATGGTTTGGCTTGTTTGAGGTTTGTTGAAAGACATGCCTTTGTTTAGCTGGCTTGCTTGTGCCCACCACAAAAATTCCTTTTGTAGGCATGGAATGAGTGGAATAATTGCTTCTAAGTTGTGGCTGTGTTGAGACCATAAACTTTTTAGGTACCGTTGTATTTTTCTCATGTGTAATCTTGCCAGTGGAATCAGAAGAATGCAAGATGCCATGAAACCCAGGGCCTGCAGGATTTTCCTTGCAGTTATCTGGGTGTGCTTTGCTAGGCTTTTGAAGTAATCTGGTAATTGTTCTTGTTTTTCTTCTGTGAGAAAAGCCATTTGTGAGTTTGTGTCCAGTTTGGCTCCTAGAAAAATTATTTGTTGGGATGGCAGTAGTCTTGATTTTTGAATGTTGACTGTGTATCCCAAAGCCTGTAGTAAGTGAATGACATAGTTCAAGTTTCTTATCAAGGCTTGCTTGCTGTCCGCTTGTATAAGGCAGTCGTCCAGGTAAGGGTATATCTGTATCCCCTGGAGTCTGCAGTGTGCAATTACTGATGCCAGGCATTTCGTGAATACTCTGGGCAGTAGATAAGCCAAAAGGCAATGCTGAGAATTGATAATGCTCTGACCCTGCAAGAAATCTGAGGTATCTTCTGCAACTGTGTCTGATTGGGACATGCAGGTATGCCTCCTTGAGGTCCAGAGTAACCAGCTAAGACCCCTTGCCCAGCATGGGAAGAAGTTGCTGTAACGTCAGCATTTTGAATTTTGGCACAATGAGAAAAGTGTTTAGAGCGGACAAGTCCAGTATAGGTCTCCATTGCTTTTCTTTTCTTGGAACAAGGAACAGTCTTGAGTAGAATCCCTGGCCTTGTTCCTGAGGAGGAACCTTTTCTATTGCTTTGATTTGTAGCAGCTTTGAAACCTGTATGAGTGCCTCTGCCCTTAGCTTTTGTGGCAGGTTTGGCATGCCTTGTCTTGTTGGTAAGGTATGGAAGTGGAACCTGTAACCTTTGTCTATTATGTCGAGAATCCATTTGTCCTTTGTTAAAATGTGCCAATTTCTTGAAAATAAGGATAATTTTCCGCCTAAAGGTGCTTCTCTTTGAGCCTTGGTCGGTGGTGTCAAAGTCAAGTCATTGTGATTGTCCCTGTGGAGCAATAGAAGTCCCTGCGCCACCTCTCTGATTAGTCGGCTGCCATTGGCGGCCCCTGTAGGAGCCTCAGTATTGCCCTCTACCTCGAGCACGCCTGTTTTTTCCCCTTTGGAACTTGTCAGTGTCTGGAAAGGACCAATTCTTCGAAGGCCAATTCCTGTTGAACCTTGGTGGCTGAACCTGGAGGAAATCTTTGACTGTTTGTACTGATTTAGCCTTTTCCTCAATTGATTTCAACACATCCTGAGCATTAGCACCAAATAGCTTGTGTTTTTCCAGAGGTGCATCTACAAGCTTTACTTTAACATGATCTGGCAATGTCTGTTCTTTCAACCAAGCATGTCTACGAATGACAGCCCCTGTCATAGCTGCCCTACATGAAGCTTCCAATGCATCATAACCACACTGTAGAAAATGATTGCTAACCTGCTGAGTATTATGAACCAAATCCTGCAAAGCCTTTCTATCTAAAGGCTCAGGAGATGCTAACTTTTTCTGCAAATCATCCATCAAGAAATCCTGACACTGAAACATATGAAAAAGACAGTTAAGTGCCCTCATGGCTAGGGTGGTTGAGGTATAAACTTTTTTGCCCCACCTCTCCAGGGACCTAGATTCCCTGTCTGCGGGCAAAGGATTTTTGGCCATGGAAGTGGCCACTCCTGTAGGCCCCTGGGAAATAGTTTCTAGGTCAACAGAGTGGGCCTTAAAGTGATGTTTATGAGTTTCAGGAACCCTGTAATATCTGTCTGGCTTGACAGGAGCAGGAGGGAGAGAATCAGGAGAAGCACTCGAGTCTGAGGACACATCATCCAATACATCTAACACAGGTGGAATAGCTAAAGGCCTGTGCTGGGGTAACTTAAGGAAAGTACGAAGCCTTTTCCTGGAGTCGGAGAAATCCTGGCCCTGCCACTGAAAATGCTCTCTCATGGAGTGGAGAATTTCCCCGAAAGAAATATCCTCAGGAGAGGCAGAAGGAATAGATTCATCAGCATCAGAATCCTCGTAGGCCTGGAAGGATTCTTCCTGGGAATCTGAATGACCTGACTCGCCAGAGGCTTCATCTGAGGAAAAGGTATCTGTCTGCTCAACCCTAGGCCTTTTGTCTGCAGGCGGCTGAGAACCCCTGTCTGGATGAGTCTGAGAGCCTCTGATTAATGAAATAAGATCTGCAGCTAAAGTCATGATCTGTTTATCAGAAGTGGGACCCTGAGAAAAAGATTTAGGAGGGAGAGACTTAGCCTGGTTGGCAGCCTTAGCATGTGTGTATGCCTTGATGGACATAAACACCGGAGGCCTAGCTGCCCCATGTGCAGGAGTAACTTTGTCCACTGGAATGGTGTCAGGCAAAACTTGGGTTTCGGTTTCAGGAGAAAAATCAACAACTGGCACCAGGGAAGCCTCAGGGACCGAAGTGTGCGGTAAAGCGGTGTCGTTGGTCTGGAGCGGTTGAATTACCGCCTCAGAGGAGACCGATGCACTCGCAGTAGTTTTTGGCGTGGTGTCGGTGGAAGTCGCGGGCCGAGAATGTCGGTCCCGGTCCTTCCGTTTTTTGGAAATATGTGATGTCGGTTGTTCCGATGGCATGATATAGGAGTAATTTTCCCCAAAAAAGTCTTCAGCAAATTCTGCCCGGTGCCTGAGTGTGCGCTTATTGAAGCAAGCACAGGCAGCACAGGCCAAGACGTCGTGGTCTGGGTCAAAGCAGGGAAGGCAGTAAGAATGGAAGTCCTTATGAGGTATTTGTTTACCACAAGACAAACAGTTATTAACTTTTGCAGTTTTATCTGACATCGGCTGAGGCAAGAAAAAGGTTCCCCAACGGGGTACTTAGCTTTTTGATGACTTCGGTAACTGAAAACACAGGAGCTGACTGACCGGCACTTGCGAACTGCTTCTGCTTCGGGCACCACGCGGCAAGAAAGACTGAAGATGGCGTTGACTGATGCTTTTATACCCCAGTCACTCTGACGTCAGGGAAGAGGCGACATCAGCCGACGCCGGACCCAGACTTTGGAATCCGGCCGACCGAAGGGCTGCCTGAGGCAGGACAACCCATATGTAAGGACTGCAGTTGCATTCTTGAAGGACATCCCCTAATCATAGTAAGTAAATCCTCCGCCATCTTGAGTAACTGTTTCTGTGACTTGGGAGCCGGTTCAGAAGCAGCCTGTGTTGAAGTCTTTGATTTAGAAGGAGTCTTTGCCTTTGTCTTTGGCTTTGCCTTTACTAGTAGCTGAGTAAGCCTGAAAACCCCTTTGGAAGCCGGTACCTGCACAGCGGCTCTGGACCCAGCCGAAGGAGCACTGTTCGAAGGTCCAACAACAGAAATATTTAAAGGCCTGGTTGGCTCCTCATGTGAGTCCGTTTCAGCCGTCGGTTCTGAAATGGCAGACGACAGGGGCTGCAAAAGCGCCTCACTGACGATGGCCGAACCTGAAGTTGGCTCCGCTTGTGCGCTATCATCAGATTTGGACCTCGGAGGCCTGCCTTTATCCTTGCGATGTTTGCGAACTCCGGTAGCTGGGACCGTATCAGACGACATTTTGTAGTTAAAGCGCCTACCGAAGTAATGAAAAGCAAAATCGTACCTTCGCTTAATTGTACGTTGATTGAATCTAGCACAAAACCGACAACTAGCTACGTCGTGGTCAGGGCCTAAGCAAGGAATACAGTAAGAATGAAAATCCTTATGAGGTATTTGCTTCCCACATGAAATGCAATTATTAACTTTTTCGGACATCCGAGTGGAGCAAGAAAAATGTTTCCCCAACGGGGTACTTAGCTTTGAGTGGAGAAGAAAGTCTTCGGACCGAAGAATATCAGAAAAATTCATCAGGAGTCAGCAGACCGGCACTTGCAAACTGCTATCACCGCACGGCAAGAAAGACTGGAGAAGATGGCGTCGGCTGTCAGCTTTGTACTCCAGGCGCTCTGACGTCAGGGAACATGGATGAACAGCAGACGCCGGACCCAGACTTTGGGATTCTGGCCGACCGAGGGCTGCCTGCCGGCAGGGGAGAACCCTACAGTCATGACTGCAACAGTGAAACACGATGAACATCTGCTTGAGCAGTGGAAGAGAGAAGAGGGGAGGTTATGTTTTATAATGAGCTGAAATGGCTGAGGCGTGAATTTTTATTGAGGAAAAAGACAGGCCCTTGTGAAGCATCTCGGTTAAGTATTGTAAAATCTGAGGTAAATTGGGCACTGCTGTGCTCATCCCTTCAGACTGGTTCCAGGCACCGAATCTTTTCCATTTTTCAGCATAAGATTTTCTAGTACTAGGCCTCCTTGCCTCTAGAATGACATCCATCACTGGTTTACTGACGGATGGTAAATGAGAGCTTAGGTAATTAGCCAGGTTGCTAGATTTAGTGTTTGAAGCTGAAGGTGCAGAATCTGGTTCTCTTGCTGAGACAGCAGGGTACGAGTCTGAGGCAGATGCCATGGGGCCAACAGTGACACACTGCGCAGGAGGGGGTACCAGTTTTGGTGTGGCCAGGCTAGTGCAATCAAAATCATCCTTGGTTTGTCTTGTTTTGATCTTTCCCAAAACTGAAGAAAAACAAACTGTCAAAAAACAAACCAAAATGTTCCAAATCAGCAGGTGTAAAACTCCAAAGGTTTATTAGAAAATGTAAAAGTAAAGTGCTTTTCGTCTCCCTTAGTAGGAAGACTTCTTCAGACAAAGGAAAAAATCATCAAACACAATTTAAAACCCAAAAAAAGGGTGTGTGTTACAAAATCACAAACAGCTGCCTTAATTGAACCCACTGACATACCTTCACATTTAAAGTTTTATTACATTCAAAGCATAAATAAATGTCCACTTAGTGTAGACAGGGTGTCAAACATAAAAAAGTTTTCAAAAAAGAAACATGAACTTGATAAAAGTAACCAAGAATGTCTTAGTGAAGATTCATGAACCTAATCAAGTGTAAATACTGTTTGTTTCCCTTAAAATACATTTTAGCAAACAACTTTTCATAGGGTAAAACAAAACTCAAACAGAATCTTGTGATTAAAAATAAAATAAAATGAAGTAATGCTTGCAACCAAATATAATATCCATTCCTTAACAGAAAAGGTAGTAAGGAGTAGACATCTCTAATGCATAATGAAGAATCAATAATAAATGAATAAATAAACAGTGAAACTCAACTAGGAGTCTGCAGTAAGTGGAATTTCAAAGGCGTTTCCAATAAAATAAATGTTACTTCTAATATTAAATAACCGAATATGTTTATTTCTGTGTTAAAAATCTAACACAGAAATTGCTTATTTCAACGCCAACAGAACGCAACAGTATATGAAAAAGAATTTTTTTTAAATGTTCCTTGAGCAATGGGTAAAGCACCAAGCTGCGATGAGAACACTTTATAAGCTTTAGTATGCACAGTTGTAGCAGCCAAAACAAATCAAAATTCAGCTGTTTCAGAAAAAATATGGCAAGGCATTGCGTAAAAGACACGTCTAAATCAAAACAAACAAACCGCCGGATTCACAAGACAGTACTTCATTCAGGAACCATGCAGGTACTAAGCATGCGAAAAAGGCAGATAGCCAAACAAATGAAAAATCAGTTCACAATCGTGCCCATGAATACGGCACATTGTTCTGCAAATGAGTTTGTACTGTGTGTGAAAAAGGTAATAAAGTAGCAGAAGACAAAAAAAAAAGAAAGAAACGCAACACCTAAGTAAATCCACAGCTGTTGGTGTTCAATGACATTGACAATAGGTAAACATAGCACTTCAAAATACCGTGGGTCTAAACATTAAGGTCTCATTGTTGCTTATGCAAAAAGGTGCATGTGTCTAGAAGTAAGCAAAAATCAAGTCAGACCACAATGCAGAACCTGACAAAAATAAAACATACAAATCCTGAACGAAACTATGCAAAATGAAAATAAAAATAAAAATAAAATAAAATAAGGTATGGGTCAAAGTACAGCGAAGCGTTGCAGAGGTCAGAAAACCAATGTTTCTCAAGTTAAACATTTGTGAATTAAGGTTTAAATACCAGACTTGAGGTTTAAGTAATGATTAAATAAGTCTTATCTTAGCAGGTTTCTTAACTTTAAAACACAAGTCAAAGAAGTAACTTCGTTCAACCCTGGTGACGTGTAAAAGTTCATTTTAAGTTGCCAAATGAGTTCTTTTTTTTTTTTTTTGGCTTTTTTTTCTGCTAAGATGAGACTTCTTTCATCATTACTTAAACCTCAAGTTTGGTTTTTAAACCTTAATTCACAAATGTTTAACTTGAGAAACATTGGTTTTCTGACCTCTGCAGTGCTTCGCTGTACTTTGACCATTACTTTATTTTATTTTTATTTTCATTTTGCATAGTTTCGTTCAGGATTTGTATGTTTTATTTTTGTCAGGTTCTGCATTGCTTACTTCTAGACACATGCACCTTTTTGCGTAAGCAACAATGAGATCTTAATGTTTAGACCCACGGTATTTTGAAGTGCTATGTTTACCTATTGTCAATGTCATTGAACACCAACTGCTGTGGATTTACTTAGGTGTTGCGTTTCTTTCTTTTTTTTGTCTTCTGCTACTTTATTTATTACCTTTTTCACACAGTACAAACTCATTTGCAGAACAATGTGCCGTATTCATGGGCACGACTGTGAACTGATTTTTCATTTGTTTGGCTATCCGCCTTTTTCGCATGCTTAGTACCTGCATGGTTCTTGAATGAAGTACCGTCTTGTGAATCCGGTGGTTTGTTTGTTTTGATTTAGATGTGTCTTTTATGCAATGTCTTGCCATATTTTTTCTGAAACAGCTGCATTTTGATTTGTTTTGGCTGCTACAACTGTGCATACTAAAGCTTAGAAAGTGTTCTCATCGCAGCTTGGCGCTTTACCCATTGCTCAAGGAACATTTTTAAAAAATTATTTTTCATATACTGTTGTTGCATTCTGTTGGCGTTGAAATGACAAGCAATTTCTGAGTTAGATTTTTAACAGAAATAAACATATTCGGTTATTTAATATTAGAAATAACATTTCTTTTATTGGAAATGCCTTTGAAATTCCGCTTATTGCAGACTCCTAGTTGAGTTTCACGGTTTATTTATTCATTTATTATTGATTCTTCATTATGCATTAGAGATGTCTACTCCTTACTACCTTTTCTGTTAAGGAATGGATATTACATTTGGTTGCAAGCATTACTTCATTTTATTTTCTTTTTAATCACAAGATTCTATTTGAGTTTTGTTTTACCCTATGAAAAGTTGTTTGCTAAAATGCATTTTAAGGGAAACAAACAGTATTTACACTTGAGTAGGTTCATGAATCTTCACCAAGACATTCTTGGTTACTTTTATCAAGTTCATGTTTCTTTTTTGAAAACTTTATGTTTGACACCCTGTCTAAGTGGACATTTATTTATGCTTTTAATGTAATACAACTTTAAATGTGAAGGTATGTCAGTGGGTTCAATTAAGGCAGCTGTTTGTAACACCCCCCCCCTTTTTTTGGGTTTTAAATTGTGTTTGATGATTTTTTTTCCTTTGTCTGAGGAAGTCTTCCTACTAAGGGAGATGAAAAGCGCTTTACTTTTACATTTTCTAATAAACCTTTGCAGTTTTACACCTGCTGGTTCGGAACCTTTTGGTTTGTTTTGTTTTGATCTTTAGTAGTACTTTGGAGAGCAGAGGCAAAGGAGGAAAAGCATAAACTTTTTTCCAGCTGAAGGACAGAGCATCCTCTTTCCAAGCTTGTCTGTGGGGAGTCCTTGCACAAAATTTTTCCAATTGATAGTTCTGGGGGGAGGCAAACAGTTCTATATCTGGCCTCCCCCATTTGCTTGTCAACATGTTGAAAATCTTGGTTCCAGTTTCCACTCATGTGGGTCCATGAGGGTCCTGCTTAGTCAATCTGCCAGTGTACTTAGTTTTCCAGGCAGGAATTGAGCTTGTAGATGTACTTGGTAGCTCAAGGCTGTGTTCCACAATTCCATGGCTAGTCTGCAGAGGGGGTAAGAATGTGTACCCTCCTGCTTGTTTATGTACCACATAACAGTGGTGTTGCCCGTCTTTACCATTAATTGTCCTGGAAGAATGTGGTCCTTGAAGGCTGTCAGAGCATTCTGTACAGCTAACATTTCTTTATGATTGATGTGAAGGTGCATTTGAATTGGGTTCCATTTGCCCTGAATGCACTTCCCTGCCAGGTGCGCCCCCCATGCATAGTCTGATGCATCTGCTGTTAGGGTTTTAGGTGGCAGGGGGTAGTGTGAATGGTAGTCCCTTGTTTTGGTGGCAGGCCTCTGCCCACCAAAGGAACTCTAGGAGTAGACAAGGAATGATAGGAATCATTGCTTCTAGATCGTGAGAATGTTGACACCATAGGCTTTTTAGATACCATTGTAGTTTCCTCATATGCAGTCTTGCATATAGAATTAGAAGAATGCAGGAGGCCATGAACCCCAAGGCTTGTAGTATTTGCCTTGCAGATAGCAGTGTTTTTGTGACCACTTGTTTGAAGTAGGTTGTAAAGTGAATTTGTTTCTCTGATGTGAGGAAAGCCATCTGGGAAGTTGTATTCAAGCTTGCTCTCAGGAATATAATTTGTTGACAGGGTACCAGGTGTGATTTCTTTTCATTTATGGTGTACCCCAAACAAGTTAGCACCCTCTGTACAAAAGCCAGACGATTCAAAAGTATGTCCTGGTTTTCTGCCTGAATTAGACAATCATCCAGGTATTGGTATATTTGAATATTTCTTTGCCTGCAAAATGCAATGACTGGAGCTAGGCATTTTTTGAATACCATGGGCGCAGTAGATAAGCCAAAGGGCAGTGCAGAGAACTGACAGTGTGTGTAGCCTGCTTTGAAGCATAGGCATCTTCTGCAAGATTCCCTCATTGGGATGTGCAGGTATGCTTCCTTTAAATTTAGTGTTGCTAACCAGGCATCTTTGCTTAGCATAGGAAGCAACTGGTGAAGAGTCAGCATCTTGAATTTTGGAATCACCAAAAAGGTGTTTAGAGTAGGCAGGTCCAGGATAGGACGCCATGAATTGTCTTTTCTGGGTACCAGGAAAAATCTCGAGTAGAAACCTTGTCCCTTTTTCTCTTCTGGTACCAACTGAATAGCCCCTATGCTTAAGAGAGAGAGTATTTGCTTTTGGGCCTCTGTCCACTGCTTTGGAGGTAGATCCGGCCAACCACTTTGAGTTGGTGACGTGTGAAAGTGAAATCTATATCCTCGGGACACTATATTTAAAACCCATTTGTCCTAGGTAATGAGTCCCCAGTTCTTTGCATGACGTGCAATCTTTCCCCCCTAAGGGGCAGTCAGTTGAGAAGTGCTTGGAAGTTTTAAAAAGAATCATTGAAACAAGTTTACCATAGGGGGGAGTTTTATTACTCCCAAATTTGGAAGTGGAGGCCCCCCACTGCTTAGTCCTGCGCATACCCTGGGACTGAAGCCTGGGTGCTCTGCTGGATCTGGGTTTGGACTGAGAAGGTCTGGAAGAGGCAGGAAAAGACTAATTCTTAGAAGGCCAATGCCTACTAAATCTTGGAGGTTGTACTTGTAAAAAGTCTAACAGTTTGTATAGATTTAGTTTTTTCCTCCTTCTTTTTAAGAACAACTTCTGCCTTGTTGCCAAACAGGTGGCCCTGATTTAAGGGAGCATCCAGTAATTTTGCTTTAACATGATCTGGCAAGGATTGCTCCTTAAGCCAAGCATGCCTTCTAAGTACAGACCCAGTTACAGCAGCCCTGCAGGATGCCTCTAGTGAATCAAAACCAAATTGCAATGTATGTTTACCAACTTGTTCAGCAGAATACATAAAATCTTGTAAATCCTTATTTTCAGCACAATCGGGAATCAACATAATTTTCTGTTTAAGCAATCCAATAATATGCACCCGATACATGAAACTGGCAATTCAAGGCCCTAACGGCCAAAGTTGCAATAGTGTATACCTTCTTACCCCATCTATCCAGCATGACTGCAACAGTGAAACATGAAGAACATCAGCTGTTCCCAAAAATAGTTGCGTCGGAAGACAGAGCACACAGAAAAAAAATCAGATTTTCTGGTGTACCAGGGAAACTGGAAGGAACAGACTGTATTAATTTTATGAAAGCACAAATAAGCAACTGGAAGTTTCTTAAAGATATTTATTTCTGCTTTCATAAAATTAATACAGTCTTTTCCTTCCAGTTTCCCTGGTACACCAAAAAATCTGTTTTTTTTTCTGTGTGCTCTGTCTTCTGACTCTACTATTTTTGGGAACAGCTGATGTTCTCAGTGTTTCATTGTTGCAGTCATTACATTTGGGTTATCTGTTTGCAGGTAGCCCTCAGTCGACCTGATTAACAAAGTAAAAAATAAAGTCTGAAATTATGTGACGTGAATAAGAGCTAGTATCCTCCCAACAGCCTTAATAGTTTAATATATTTACTAGAAAAGTGCACAATTTAGCTGTAATTAAAAGATACCCAGTGCACATTTTCTTAAGGCTAAAAGTTAATGTTTTCTGAAAGGATGCAAACGGTTTCATATCTGGGAGGTGGGTAGTGCCAAGACTAGAACAGAGTGTGTTAAATGGGAAAGTACAGTTTTGTACCTACCATAAATGTAGATGTCCGATAGGTATGCATCTGCAGTCATAACATATGGGTTGTCCTGCCTCAGGCAGCCCTTCGGTCGTCCGGATTCCAAAGTCTGGGTCTGGCCTCTGCTGATGTCGCACTTTCCCCGACGTCAGAGCGTCTGGGGTATAAAAGCATCAGCCGACGCCATTTTCCTCAGCCTTTCTTGCCCCAGATGCCAGGTGCCCTCTAGGAAGGCTAAATTTGTAGAAATGCAGTAAAAATCCAAACATAAGCAAAAATATATATATATATATATATATATATATATATATATATATACAAACAAATACACCATAATAGATTTCCCCCCAGCTAGCTAATAGAGGGGTAAGCACCCTAGGAATACCACAGAGGGGAAGGAGGGAGGGTAAACCTGACTGCAGATGCATACCTATTGGACATCTACATTTATGGTAGGTACAAAACTGTACTATGTCCTTCAAGGATGCATCTGCAGTCATAACATATGGGTAGAATACCATAGCCAATCTGGGGGTGGAGGCACTAAGAAAAGGATGGTGTAGTTAAGATACCCTGCAGGACTGCTGTAGCAAAACCTGCTCTGGATCTGGAGTATAAAGGTAAATTGTAATGCTTGGCAAATGTATGCACGGAGCTCCATGTAGCAGCTTCTGAAATGTCCTTGGTAGCCACCCCTCTTAGGAAGGCTGTGGTGGTGGCTGTGGCTCTCGTGGAATGAGGCCTAATATTTGCAGGAACAGTCTTTCCATGAAAGGAGTAACAAAAATGAATGCAATTTCCTATCCATTTTGAAATTGTCTGTTTTGAAATTGCTTTTCCTTGTGCCCCAGCAGCATATGCTACAAACAATTGGTCCGTCTTTCTGTAACTTTTAGATCTGTCCAAATAGTAGCGTAATTGTCTGTGTATGTCCAGAGTGTGCAGAAGTTTCTCCCCTTTATTTTGTGGATTTGGGAAGAATGTAGGCAAGTGAATTGCCTGGTTCAAGGATACCCTGGATACCACCTTTGGCATAAAAGTAGGATTGGTCCTCAATGAAACTATGTCTTGATGGAAAACAAGAAATGGCTGCACTGCCATTAAAGCTTGTAACTCAGATACTCTTCTTGCTGAAGTTATGGCCAGAAGGAATGCAGTTTTCCAAGACAGAAAAGTACAGTTTTGTACCTACCATAAATGTAGATGTTCGAAGATCCACATTGCTGCAGTCCTTACACTTGGGTAGTCCGCTGTCCTCGGTCGAATATCATCAAGGCTTAAGACTGACAGCAGGATGTCAGGGTACAAATGCGCATGACCGACGTCATATCCTCAGTCTTTTCTTGCCCCAGATGTCAGAAGACCCTACAAAGAAAGGTCAAAACCAAAAGACAGCAAAAACCAACCAACCACCCTTGCACTAATCATATGTACAAAATATACAATATACACAATATTTACAACCCAACCCACACAACCCTCTAACTACAGAGGGAAGGAGGGAAATTGGACTGCAGCAATGTGGATCTTGAACATCTACATTTATGGTAGGTACAAAACTGTACTATGTTCTTCATCTCACATTGCTGCAGTCCTTACACTTGGGTAGAATCCCAAAGCAGAGGTAAGGGAGGATGGCAAAACTATAAAGCAGTAGGAGCTGCCAAAATGCCCTGTAAAATTGCAGTGGCAAAACCAGCCCTAGATTTAGAGTAAAGTGGAAGGTGATAATGCTTAGAGAAAGTATGCACTGAACTCCAAGTAGCTGCCTCCAAAATATCTTTAGTTGCCACCTTAAAAAGCTGTAGAAGTGGCAGTAGCCCTAGTGGAATGAGGCCTAATCCCAGCTGGAATCTCCTTACCATGATGGGAATAACAGAAAGCAATGCAAAACCCAATCCACTTAGAAATAGTTTGTTTTGACACAGGCTTGCCCTGAGAACTCAAAGCAAATGAAACAAATAACTGCTGAGACTGCCTGAACCCTTTAGTTCTGCTCAAATAATATCGCAACTGCCTGTGTACATCTAAAGTGTGCAAAATATTTTCCACTTTATTTTGGGGGTTTGCATAAAAAGTAGGCAAATGAATAGTTTGGTTTAAAGCCACACTAGAAACCACTTTAGGCATAAAGGAAGGATTAAAAGATACCCTATCCTTATGGAAAATTAAGAAAGGCTCAACCGCCATAAGGGCCTGTAATTCAGAAACCCTTCTTGCAGAGGTAATGGCCAACAAAAAAGCAGTCTTCCATGATAAATATTTCAACTCGGCAGTAGCTGCAGGCTCAAAAGGTTGTAGAGTGAGTTTCTCCAACACAAAATTGAGATCCCAAGCAGGAGTAGGAGCTCTATTGGGGGTCTTATATTCTTTGCCCTCTAAGGAATTGCTTAAACAAAGGATGAGAAAACAATGGTGGGTCACAGTCATAGTGAGCAGAAATTGCTGCAGCATGAACCTTAATAGAAGAGAAGGACAAACCTTTGTCCAGTAACTCAGTAAGATATTGAAGAGCCACACTTAAATTAGGCTGAGAAACATCAAATTCCTTTGCTGTACTCCAAAATAAAAATCTCTTCCATTTATCTTGTACTAGGCCTTCTGGCCTCCAAAATAACATTCAAAACTTGCTGTGGAAGCTGAGACCCTCCAGGGTTCAAAACAGAATATGCCAGGCTGTTAGGTGAAGAGAGTGAAGTTTGACATTGAGTAAATGACTGTTCTCCTGAGACAGCAGGTGTGGAATCAAGGTAAAGGCCATGGGGCTCCGCACCAGACTTCTCAGTAATGGGTACCAGTGCTGTCGAGGCCAATCCGGAGCTATTAAAATCATCTTTGGCTTGTCCTGTCTGACCTTCAGGAGTACCTTTGGGAGGAGAGGCAGAGGTGGAAAGGCATACACATGAAGATTGCTCCAATTGAATGAAAGAGCATCCACTTTCCAAGCTGTGGGATGAAACCTTTTGTGCAAAACTTTGGCAGCTGGTAGTTTAGAGGAGAAGCGAACAGATCTATGTCTGGAGTTCCCCATAACACTGTCAATTTCTGAAAAACATGAGGATCGGGGATCCATAATTTGTCTGCTTAACACATTTGCTAAGGAGTTCTGTGCTCCCGGCAGAAACCTTGCCTGAAGATTTAGCTGTAAACTGAGAGCAGTCTCCCACAAAATCATTGCCTGTCTGCATAGAGGATAAGAATGTGTTCCCCCTTGCTTGTTGATGTACCACATGACAGTTGTGTTGTCTGTTAGAACCAACACCTGCCCTGGAAGAAGTAAATCCTTGAAAGCTATTAATGCAAATTGGACTGCTAACATCTCCTTCAAGTTGATATGTAGATGTTGAAGTCTGGCGTCTTGTACCCACTTTCCATTTAGATGAGCTCCAAGCTTTGTCTGAGGCATCTGTCATTAGAATCTGACGGTCACAGAGAGTCCCTTGTTTAGGTGACATTCCTGAGCCCACCACAAAAATTCCTTTTGAATGCAAGGTATTATCTGAATGACAGTGTCCAAAACCTGGCAGTGCTGTGTCCATACATTTTTGAGATACCATTGTAGCTTCCTCATATGCAGTTTGGCATTGGGAAGCACCAGAATACAAGATGCCATGAACCCCAAGGCTTGAAGGACTGTCCTTGCAGTCAGCCTGGACTGATGAGACAATTGATGGAAGTAAAGAGAAAGATTCTTTTGTTTGTCCGGGGTCAAAAAGGCCATCTGGGATGCTGTATTCAGTCTCACACCCAGAAAGCCACATGTCCTGAGAGGGTACTAGACTGGACTTTATTTCGTTCACAGAATACCCCAGGCATCTTAGCACTGCTATCACATATTGTAAATGATGAAGAAGTTGTCCTTTCCTTGGGCCAGAATCAGGCAATCGTCCAAATAAGGATAAATCTGTATTCCTCTTAGCCTGAAGAAAGCTATCACTGGAGCCAGAACTAGATAAGCCAAAGGGCAATGCAGAGAACTGATAATGAGAAGTCCCAGCCCGAAACGCAGATACTTCCTGCAACTTAGCCTGATAGGAACATGAAGGTAAGCCTCCTTGAGATCCAGAGTCACCATCCAGTAATCTTTGCCCAGCAGAGGTAAAAGCTGTTGTAACGCCAACATTTTGAACTTGGGAATGTCCAGATAAGTGTTGAGGATAGATAAATCCAAAATTGGTCTCCACGTGTTCCCCTTCTTTGGTACTAGGAACAGGCGGAATAAAATCCTAGGCCCACTTCTGGCAGAGGGACCGTTGTATGGCCCCTATTTGAAGCATTAGAGAAATTTGTTTGTGAGCCTCTAGTCTTTGCTGAGGAGGAACGTCCGCATGCCTTTGAAAGGAGGCAAGGTATGGAAATAAAACCTGTAACCTTGGTGTATGATATCCAGTACCCATCTGTCTTGGGTAATCAAACTCCAATTTTCCTTGAAGAGTGCCAACCTTCCTCCCAAAGGTGCTGCCAGGCAAGAAGGATCTGGCAGCTGAAAAGGTAGGTCATTGGGCCTGTTTACGAAAGGACTGGCCCCTGCCCTCACCAAGATTGTGCAGGAGGACTCCCTGTTCTGGGTCTGAAGGAGCTCTGAGCTCTGCCCCTACCACGCCTAGATCTACCCCTAGACTGTGAATCATAAGACCACCCCTTAGCAGGCCAATTCCTACTAAACTTGGAGGCTGAACTTGCAAAAATCTTTAACAGCCTGCATAGACTTAGCCTTGTCTTCCATTTTCTTCAAGACTGACTCCACAGGAGAACCAAACAACACATCAGACTGTAAAGGAGCATCCAAAATCCTTGTCTTAACCTGGTCAGATAAATTCTGATCCTTACTGACCCAGTGGCAGCCACCCTAGATGAAGCCTGTACAGCAACACAACCACATTGTAAAGAATCCATACCCACCTGCTCAGAGACATGTACCAAATCTTGTAATTCTTTACACTCAATGCCTTCAGAGCATCTACCTTAGATTTCAAATGAGTAAGAAGATAGTTTTGATATTTCAACATGTGAAACTGGCAATTCAAAGCCCTCATAGCTAAGGTGGAAGAAGTATAGACTTTCTTATCTATCCAAAGCTCTGGCCTCTTTATCTGGAACCGATTTTTACAACAGAGGCCTTGACACCCTTAGGAATTTTTTTTACAAACAGAGCCTTGACACCCTTAGGTCCCTGACTAACAGTTTCTGACTCTTATAAAGATATTTATGAGCCTCAGGCACCCTAATAATACCCATCTGGTTTTAAGGAGCAGGAGGCAAAGAATCAGGATTAAGTGAAGCCTCTGCAAACACATCTTCCACAACATCCAGAACAGGTGGTATAGGCAGCGGCCTATGCTGGTAAGCCTTTTCCTGGAATCAGAGAAGTCCTGACCTTCCCACTTAAAATGTTCCCTCATGGAATGAAGAGTCTCTGAAAAGAAAAATCCTCTGGAGGAGAAGCAGAAGTCATCTGCATCAGAATCAGAATACAAGACTCTGAAACATCCTCCCCAACTCTGGTTCCACCCTAGGCCTCTTATCAGGAGGGCAAAGAACCTCTAATCAAAGTAATTAAATCTTCTGCCATTTTAAGCATGTGCTTCTTGGGCACAGATCCTGAAGAACTAGGAGTGACACCAACAGAAGCTAAACCTGGCCTGCCCTGGGAGAAGGCTTGGAAACAGAAGGAGTTCAGCCTGACCTGCCTCCTGAGAGGCCACATCCTGCAAGGATGACTCTTCTTGCCTGGGTTTTTTTTTCTTTGTCTCTTCTTCGAAAGCGGGCGCCGGAGCATCAAAGACCAACCTGGTACAATCTAACCTTACCAAATAGTGCGCTTATGAAACCTAGCAAAAAGCGACGACACAACAACGTCGTGCTCAGGCCCCAGACAAGGAATACACAAAGTATGATAGTAATACAGTTATTCACTTTTTCTGACATCCGGTAAACCACTGAGGCAAAGTGTAAGGACTGCAGCAATGTGAGATGAAGAACATCTGTAGATCCGCCGATGTTGCTGGTTCAAAGGGAGGAAGTGTTAAGTTTTTCCAGCACAAAGTTAAGGTCCCAAGTCGGTAAAGTTGGTTTCCTTGGAGGATTGATGTTTTTGATTCCTCTCAGAAACTGTCTTAAGAGAGGATGCGAGAAGACAGGTGGATTAACATTGTATTCTGCTGAAATTGCTGAGGCATGTATCTTAATGGAAGAATAAGACAGGCCATTGTGGAACAATTCTGCCAAGTATTCCAGTATATGTGCCATACTCATCACTGTCACATCTAGGCCTTTTGTTGTGTTCCAAGTGAGAAATCTTTTCCATTTTGCTGAATATGCCTTCCTTGTGGAAGGCCGGCAGGCTTCCATAATGATGTCCTTCACTCTCTGGGATAAGCTATTCTGAGGAGGAGTCATGGTATTCTCCAGGCAGTTAGCTGCAAGGTTTTCAGATTGGGATGCAGAGTCCTGAAATTGTTCTGCGTCAGTAGAAATGGCCATAGGGGGAGAGGCCACGGTTTCGTCTGTGACATGCTCTTTAACAGTGGGTACCAGTGCTGTCTTGGCCAGTCTGGAGCTATCAGAATCACTCTTGGCTGCTCCGCCCTGATCTTCAGTAGAAACTTGGACATTAATGGGAGTGGTGGGAAAGCATAGACTTTTAGAGCTTTCCAGCTGAAAGAAAGAGAGTCCACTTTCCATGCTTGTGGGTGGTATGTTCTTGAGCAAAATGTCTTCAGTTGATGATTGTGGGGTGAAGCGAACAGATCTATCTCCGGCTTTCCCCATGATTGTGTTATGAGTAAGAAGATGTCTGGGTGCAGCATCCATTCGTGTGCATCCATGGTTGTTCTGCTTAAGCTGTCTGCCAGTGTATTGTCTTTCCCTGGAACGAACTGGGACTGCAGTTGTATACTGAGTTTCAAGCAAAGTTCCCATAGGTTCATGGCCAGTCTGCATAGAGGGTAGGAATGTGTGCCTCCTTGCTTGTTTATGTACCACATAACTGTGGTGTTGTCTGTCCTTATGAGCAGTTGGCCTTGATGAAGGAAAGGTTTGAAGGCCTCTATTGCGTGTATCACTGCCAGCATTTCCTTTTGGTTTATGTGCATGCGCAGCTCTCTGAGACCATAGGCCTTGGATACATTTGTCCTCCATGTGTGCTCCCCAACCTCGGTCTGAAGCGTCCGTGGTGATGGTTTGGTTTGCTCTTGGTTTGCTGAAAGGTAACCCTCTGTTCGACTGGCAGGCTTGAGCCCACCACAGGAATTCCTTTTGAAGGCAAGGAATGAGTGGGATCAGAGCTTCTAAGCTGTGACTGTGCTGAGTCCATACACTCCTTAGGTACCATTGCAATTTTCTCATATGCAACCTGGCTTGTGGAATCAGAAGTATGCAGGATGCCATGTAACCCAGGGCCTGCAGGATTTTCCTTGCAGTCAGCTGAGTTTGTCTTGTCAGATTCTTGAAGTAATCCGGAAGTTGGTTTTGTTTTTCTTCTGTGAGAAAGGCCATTTGGGTGGTTGTGTCTAGATCCGCACCCAAAAAGGTTATTCTTTGGGCTGGAACAAGTCTTGATTTTTGGATGTTGACTGTGTATCCCAAGGCCTGTAGTAGGTGGATGGCATAGTCCAAGTCCTTTAGAAAAATTTTCTTGTTGTCCGCTTGTATCAGGCAGTCGTCCAGATATGGGTAGATCTGAATCCCCTGAAGTCTGCAGTGTGCAATTACTGAAGCCAGGCATTTCGTGAATACTCTGGGCGCAGTAGGTAAGCCAAAGGGCAATGCTGAGAATTGATAATGCTCTGATCCTGCAAGAAATCTGAGGTGTCTTCTGCAACTTTGTCGAATACGGACATGCAGGTATGCCTCCTTGAGATCTAGAGTCACCAGCCAAGACTCCTTGCCCAGCATGGGAAGAAGTTGCTGTAGAGTCAGCATTTTGAATTTTGGCACAATGAGGTAAGTATTCAGCGCGGACAAGTCGAAAATAGGCCTCCATTGATTTTCTTTTCTTGGAGCAAGGAATAGTCTGGAATAAAAACCTTGGCCTTGTTCTGAAAGAGGTACCTTTTCTATGGCTTTCATTTGTATTAATTTGGTAATTTGCTTCAAAGCCTCTGCCCTCTGATTTGGTGGCAGGTCTGGCATTCCTTTTCTTTTTGGCAATGTGTGGAAATGGAACCTATATCCTTTGTCTATTATTTGCAGTGTCCATGTGTCCCTTGTAATGCAATGCCAATTCTTTGAGAATAGAGAAAGCTTTCCGCCCAATGGTGCTTCTAATTGAGCCCTTGTCGGCGGAGTCAGAATAAAGTCATTGAGTCTGTCCTGTTGTAGCAGTTGTTCCTGCACTACCTCTGGTTGGGAGGCTGCCAATGACGGCCTCTGTAGGAGCCTCTAGCTTGCCCTCTACCTCTGGCACGCCTATTCCTGCCTCTCTGGGATCTGAGTCCAGAAAGGACCAATTCTTAGTAGGCCAATTTCTGCTGAATCTCGGTGGTTGTACTTGCAGAAAGTCCTTGACTGTTTGCACAGATTTTGCCTTTTCTTCAAACTTCTTTAAAACCTCCTGAGCCGTGGAACCAAATAATTTTTGCTTTTCCATTGGAGTATCCAGAAGCTTAGCTTTAACATGGTCTGGTAAAGATTGTTCCTTCAGCCAGGCATGCCTACATATAACTGCCCCTGTCATAGCTGACCTACATGAAGCTTCCAATGCATCATAGCCACACTGCAAAAAATGGTTACTAACCTGCTGTGAGTTATGTACCAGATCCTGAAGTTATTTACGATCAAGGGGATCAGAAGAGGACAGCTTCTTATGCAATTCATCGAATAGATACTCTTGGTACTGAATTATATGAAATTGACAACTTAATGCCCTCATGGAAAGAGTTGCAGAAGTATACACTTTCTTACCCCATCTCTCTAAAGCTCTAGACTCCCTTTCAGAGGGTAGAGGATTTTTAGCAGTGGCAGCTGCAACCCCTTTTGGGCCCTGGGAAATTGTTTCTGGGTTTGCAGAGTGGGCCTTGTACAGGTGTAGATGAGAATCGGGGACCCTGTAGTACCTATCAGGTTTGACAGGAGCCAGAGGGAGAGAATCAGGGGCTGAACTAGCATCAGAGTACACATCATCAATAACATTCAAAACAGGAGGTATAGCTAAAGGCCTATGCTGAGGTAAATGTAAGAAGGTCCTTAATCTTTTTCTAGAATCAGAAAATTCCTGGCCCTGCCATTGAAAACGTTCCCTCATACAGTGTAGTGTCTCTCCAAATGAAAACTCTTCGGGAGGGGAGGCCGAAGGAATAGATTCTTCAGCATCAGAATCCTCGTAGGCCGAATAAGCCTCCTCCTGGGGGTCTGACAAAGCAGAGCCATCCGTGGACTCATCTGAGGAGTGGGGGTCAGAGGGATCAACCCTGGGCCTTTTGTCTGGTGGTGGTTGAGAGCCCCTGTCTGGGTAAGGTTGAGAACCTCTAATTAAAGAGATTAGATCCTCTGCTAGGCTGAGAATCTGTGAGCCAGTAGAAGGTCTCTGAGAGGAAACTTTGGGAGGCAAAGCTTTAGTAAGTTTAGCAGCTTTAGCCCTGGAAAAGGCCTTAATGGACAAGGATGCAGGGGGTCTGGCTGCACCACGTGCAGGAGTAGACTTGTCTAAAGGAATGGTATCGGACATTTCCTGGACACCGGTTTCAGTAGGTAATTCAATAACCGCCTCGGCCGGGGCCTCCGTGGCCGAGGTAGTCGGTTGAGTGGATTCGGCAATAGGAAGCACCGAGGACTCGGTTTCAGCCGAAACAGAGACACTCGCGGTAGGCCTGACCGTGGTTTCAGCCAAAACCGCGGGCCGCGAGTGTCGGTCCTTGTCCTTCCATTTTTTAACCAAATGCGAAGTCGGAGTCTCCGACGGCATCTTGTATGCAAAATTAGCCCCAAAGAATTCCTCTGCAAACTCCGACTGACGTCTAAGAGTTCGCCGGTTGAAGGAAGCACAGGCTGCGCAGGCCGAGACGTTGTGGTCTGGGCCTAGACAAGGGAGGCAGTAAGAGTGGAAATCCTTATGAGGTATTTGTTTCCCACAAGTTAAACAATTATTTACTTTATCTGACATCGGCTGAGGCAAGAAAGAGTCCCCAACGGGGTACTTAGCTTTTTCGAAGTCTTCGGTAGCTAAATCACAGGAGCTGGCCAACCGGCACTTGCGAACTGCTTCTGCTTCGGGCACCACGCAGCAAGAAAGACTGAGGAAAATGGCGTCGGCTGATGCTTTTATACCCCAGACGCTCTGACATCGGGGAAAGTGCGACATCAGCCGAGGCCAGACCCAGACTTTGGAATCCGGCCAACCGAAGGGCTGCCTGAGGCAGGACAATCCATATGTTATGACTGCAGATGCATCCTTGAAGGACATCATGGGTTTTAACATGCCCTTTAACGTGGGTAACCTAAATTTTAGACTAGGTTAATTCCTGCGGGTGCAGCTGTTAATTTGTGGTAACTGCTGTTATATGGGGATTTAAACTTCATTTGTTAAAAATGTACAGTTTTGTGCATTTGTTCTAGATTAATTTTGGATTTTTGTTTGAGGGTTTTCACCAAAACAAAATTCTTGAAAAATGTGACATAGGTTCAAATTGAGATGAAACAAAATAACTCTATAAAAAGATCAGCCTGCCAACCAACATGTGCATATAAGACAAAAGTTTGAAATGCACATTCAAAAAAAATTGTCATGTGAACAACCACTTTTTAACATAATGGTTACTCTATTCATACTATTGTGGAATGTAAATGGCCTTAAAGAAACAGACAAAAAGGAAAGAGTACTGAATTATATTAAAAATGCAAAGTCTAAAAAAAAGCAACACTGCATGAGACATTTGAAAAGAAATGAGCATATGACTGACAAAAACTGTTTCAAGATGGATACTCAGCAGAACATCAGAGACAGAGGAAAAGGCTGGCAATAATATTTACTGCTGAAGGGGCTCCAATAGCCCCTGGAGGAAAAGGGAGACAATAATGGTAGATTTGTACCTATTGACAAGAGAGGAGGATTACACTGCCATGTTATTTACACACTACTAAAAACTGCGATTATGGAACTAAAATTCTGGGAGAAATCAGATTACAGCAGGAAATATTAATTAAGGGTGGGGACAGGAACTTGATTTGCAATATTAAGGATGTATCAGAGGAACCTGGAAGGGAAAACGCAACAAAACAGGGCATGTTTCTAAAGAAATCTATGAAAATAGTTGGTATGAAAGATGTGAATTCAATAGTAAGAACTTGCACAAAATTTACATATTATTCCAAAAGGTACAATAGCTAGGCTACACTGGATACACTTTACATTTCACAGAAGGATGGAATTTAACTGAAAACTTCAACACATACAATACCTATTCAGGTCCAGCACCAATAAAAACTAAGATAAAACTGCAAAATGAAGAAGTAAAATTGAGACATTAGTGCTTTACCACCTACCTGTAAAAAAGGGAGACATTCAAGGAATGGGTAGTAGAAATTATATGACAGTTAATAGGGGTGATAAATATTTCTTCAGAAGGGATAATGTAGTAAGATAAAATGAGAATGGAGTTGAAAAATAGGGTAGAAATGAAAGAAAGATATGGTTAATACATAATAAGAATTATTTTGGGGGGGGGGGTGACAAAAGTTAAAGAAATGCAAAATAAGGGGAATCTCACAGAACAAGTGGAGAAGAAACTCCATAATGCTAAAGAGAAAATAAGTGAATATTTGGGTAATATGCACAGGTTTTGAAAGATTACGGTTAGGAAAAAAGAAGTTATGTCTTACCATAACATTCCATCTGTATTGTTGATCCGTGTTCAGAGTCATTACATATGGGTATCGATTCCGACACCTCAGAACTGAGCCGGCCATCTTCCAAGCTCGCATAAGCTACAAACTCTTGAGCTAAACTCTTACCCAGAATTCCCCTCTCCCCATTACCTCAGATTGAGTTTGCAAGTCAAAAGATGGTAGAGGCTACCTCTGGTCAAATGACCTAAAAGAAGCGGATGGCAAGATCCACTAGAAGCCACAGGAGGGGGAAGGAGGGAGGGTTGTAATGACTGAACGAGGATCAACAATAGAACGTTATGGTAAGACATAACTTCTTTATCTGATATTGTTAATCCTTGTTCATTCCTTACGTATGGGACAGAGTCCCCAGCTACCTCTATTCCTGGGAGGCTCTCATGGAAGGACATTCCTGAGCACCATAGAACCAAAGGATGCTCTTCCCCTGGAGGCCAAATCCAATTTGTAATGATTGATGAAGGTATAATGCGTAGCCAAAGTTTCAGCTGCACAGATGTCATGTAAAGAAGCTCTGGCATGGAAGGCAGCAGAAGTTGCCACCGACCTTGTCGAATGAGCCTTTATGGTAGTAGGCAATGGGATATTACGCTGTGTATAAATGAAGGTCACACAGTCTTAACCATCTAGCCAATGTGACCTTAGCAACAGCACATCCTAATCTAGGTCCAGAATAGGCCAAAAATAGCTGGTCTGATTTATGAAAGGCCTTAGTCCTGTTCAAGTAGAAGCGAATTGCCTGTGAATATCTAGGGTATGTAGGCAATACTCTCCTTTGTTTGAATGATTGGGAAAGAAAACTGGCAATTCAATGGTTTGATTAATGGACATTTCAGAGATCACTTTTGGCAGAAATGGAAGGATTAGTTCTCAAAGACACTATCTCTATGAAAAATCAAGTATGGACTCTTGATGTATAAGGCTTTAAGCTCAGAGATACATCTGGCAGAAGTAATGGCGACCAAAAACAAGGTTTTCTATGACAAATATTTGAGGTCACAAGAAGAAGCCGGTTCGAAAGGTGGCATTGTTAGAGCTTGTAGAACTAATGACAGGCTCCATGGTTGACTAGGATCTCTACAAGGAGACTTCAGATGATTCACACCTTTTATGAAGGTCTTGCATAATTTGTGTGACATAAGAGAGGAGTCTTGGACACCCTCATGGAAATTAGATATTGCAGCCAAATGAACTCTAATGGTAGAGGCCGATAGACCCAAATGAAATAGGCCAGCCAAATACTCTAGTATTATCGACACCGGTGCTGAGAAGGGATCTACTTGTTTTTCTTTCAGCCAACAGATAAATCTTTTCCACTTGCTTAGATAAGTAATTCTAGTGGAAGACTTATGAGATGCAATAAGAATGTCCCGTACTAGTAAAGAAAGAACATTCTGTCTGGCAATCAAGGAAATCGGAGGAGCCAAGCTATGAGCTTCAGGCTGTCCAAGATGGGATGAATCAGGTTCTGCGGATGTGAGATCAACCCCGGGGTTGGATGGAGAATCCATGGTTGATCTAGCAGGTGAGGCCAAAGAAAGGGGAACCAAATCTGACAAGGCCAATACTGCGCTATGAGGATCACCTTGCTCTTCAAACGACGGGCTTTCTTCAGAAACTGGGGAATGAGGGGGAGAGGTGGGAATGCATAAAGAAGACCAGAAGGCCGATCGTGGACTAGAGCGTCCCTGTGCGACTGTCCTGGAGGGGAGATCAGGGTGAAGTAGTTGCTGCATTTGTAGTTGGTCGGGGATGCAAAGAGGTCGCAGCAAGGACGGCCCCAGCGTTGGAAGATCTCTGCCGCTATCAAGGGATTCATGAGGTTGTAGAATGCACGTGCTGAGTCTGTCTGCTATCACGTTGGAACTCCCGGGAATGTACGTTGCTAGAAGAAAACAGTTGGTAGCCATCGCCCATTGCCATATCCTCATGGCCTCTCGACAAAGGAGGTAAAGATTTGGTTCCACCCTGTTTGATGATATACCAGACCATTGCCATGTTTGTCTGATTGTATCGTAATCGTCCCAGACGGCAGCAGGGGATGGAATGCTTTCAATGCCAGAAGCACCTCCCTCAACTCTAGAACATTTATATGCAGTTGGGCCTCCAATTCGGATCAAGTGCCTTGGACTGTCTGACCCTGACATAGCCCTCCCACCCCATCAGGGAGGCGTTCATGGTCACTGTAGCCTTGGGCTGCTGGGGGGAAAAGGGGCAAGACCATTGTGACGGGTTGTGGGTCATCCACCAATTTAAATCCTGTTTGCACCTGAATCTTGGCTGAAAGAGGATGCTGAAAAGGATACCATTGGGTGAGCAGTAGCCACTGTAGAAGCCTCATATGAAACCTGGCCAGGGGGACAATGGTGATGGAGGCTGCCATGGAACCCAACAGCTGTAGGATAGAGTGAGCTGTGGATTTCTCCACTGAAAGGATTGGGATCAGTTGTTGCTTTATCCTTAGAATTATGTGCTCTGAAATGGATGCTCTGCAATTCTTTGTATCCAAGATGACCCCTATGAATTCTGTGGACTGAGATGGGGTGAGCTTGGATTTTTGCCAGTTTATGGTTATGCCTAGCCTTTGTGCAGCGAGGAGAGAGTATGCCAAGGCTTCTTCCAATAGATGTCTGGTGGGGGCAGAGATGAGCCAGTCGTCTAGGTATGGAAACACCTGGAATCCTTGTAATCGCAAATGAGCTGTGACGACTGCCATGCACTTTATGAACACTCTGGTAGCTGTAGAGAGTCCGCAGGGCAGTACTCTGAACTTGCAGTGACTGGATCTCGCACGGAAGCACAGAAGTCTTCTTGATGGCCTGTCCACTTTTATGTAGTAGTACGCATCTTGAAGATCTATCGAGCACATCCAATCGTCTTTTTCCAAAAGCAGGAAGATAGACTGTATTGTGACCATCTGGAATTTTTGTACTCTTACAAACTTGTTCAATACACTGAGATCTAAAATTGGTCTCCAGTCCCCGGTTTTCTTTGGCACCAAAAATAGTCTTGAGTAGAATCCGGATCCTATCTGGTCTGGAGGGACTATTTGGATTACTCTTTTTCTTAGCAGCTTTTCTATCTCTAGTGCTGCTTCTTCCCTTTGACTGGGTGGAACACTGGGTAGGTTTTTTGAAGGGACAGGACAAAGATCGAAGGGGATAGGACAACCTCTGGTTATAATCCTTTGTGCCCAAGAATCGGTGGTGATGGTTAGCCAGGCAGAAGGGTACAAGGAGAAACGAGCTCCAACCACCTCCAGAGGAAAGGAGTTGGCCCGTTCTTCAGGAGCACTGGTAGGATTGGCCAGGAAAAGAGTCCCTGGAACCCTGGTTACGCGGACCCCCTCTGCCCCAAAAGGGGAGTCTTCCCTGTGAGTTTTCCCCTCTGCCTCTAGGGGAGAACTCGGCCTGTGTGTCACGGAAAGGACCCTGAGACTTCTTGAACCATATCTTCCCACTCTTTTGGTTTCGGGAGAAATCACGCTGAGGGGAAGAATAACGGACACCTATGGCAGAAAGGGTCTTGCCATCCTGTTCACATCTGGCCAGTGTGCTTTTAACTTTGGGTCCAAACAACGAAGAGGCTTCAATGGGAGCATTAAGAAAGGAAGCCTTAAAGGGTTCCGCGAAATTGCACAAGAGCACCCAGGCTTATCGTCTCAAGACCACAGCTAAACCCACCGCTCTAGCTGCTCATTCTAATGAGAGAGGTATCAGTCACATGGAGGAGTTAGATATTGACTCAATGGTGGCCAGCTGAGAGGCCACTTTGTCATGGACCTCAACAGACACGGCACCAGCCAAGGTTTCAGAGAGCTAGGAAATTAGATCCCTTTGAAGCCTGGTAAAGTGTGCCATATAATTCGGGGACCTGATAGCAAAGATCGCCGATGCAAAGGTGTGCTTCCCTAGCCTGTCCAGGGCCCGGGACTCTTTGTTGGGCAGATGGACAGTCTGGCTTTCTTCTTCCGCCAGATCCTTTTTGGTTGCGGTCGCCACCACCATAGCATCCACAGGAAGACCTTTAGACCAATGGGGATCCATAGCAGGAGGGGACAACATCTTATCTGGCCTCCGAGGAATAGCCTCGGCGGTGTCAGGAGCCTTCCACGCACACTGCACGATGAGCAGGACCAGTTCCTTGGCAGGTGGAGTAACCCAGGAGGGTAGGGGCCTGGGCGCGAAGAAGCCTGCAGGAACACAGACTCCTCAGAGGTCAGATTAGAGGGCTGCCATTCACCTCTCTGTTTAAGGATTTTGAGGATATCATCAAAGGATACCTCAGAGGGTGACCGAGGGGATCCTTCACCATCATCAAAGTCTATGTCTTCAGTGAGGGACTCCTTTATGGAGTCCATGCACTTCCTCTTGCACAAATTTTTCCAGTGAACTTCCTCAGAGGGGGAAGCTGGGGAAGACAACAGAAAGGGGGTTTCCTGTGGGAATATGTCCTGAGGCCCTTGCGCCCGGTGTCCACTAGGTGCGGCTTGTGAACATAGCGGTCCGGAGGAGTGCGGGGAGATAGCACAGTATCGCCAGCAAAAGCCACAGCCTTCTCCATCAGTTGGAAGGCTGGTCCACCTGAAGAGGGGTGACTATCCAGGACAGGGGTCATCCCTCTAAGTGGCTCAGCCTGCCGACCCAGAGTCCCTGGATGGCTTGAAACAACCAATTACGCGTGTCACAACTATCATCCTGGGTTGTAGAAAAACTTTCCTGCCACGAAGGCAACTGCGGTTCCTTAGTGAGGTCCATAAAGGGAACCGTAGAGGGGGAAGACTATGCTATATCAAGGGACTTCAAAGGCAATGAAGGAGGAGAAGAAGAAGGGGTCTTTGGAGATGGGTGATCACCTCCCAAGGAAGGATAGGTCCTGGGGGCCAGGATACCTCTGGCCAGAAGCACTTGATCCATAAGATGCAACAAGTCGTGTTCAGATGGGCTTCTAGTGTACCTCACGGAGACAGCGGAGGGAGAAACAGGTCTGTCCACAGAAGAGACAAGCTCAGTGTCCACTCACCAGTCCGCACTGAGAACAACGGTGCCGAGAGAGACTGGACTACGGATGTCTGCACCGAGAAATCATTGGTGCCAAAGTCACGGTCTGCACTGACAAAAAGATCTGTGGCTAAGTGGTTGCCAGAACCGAAGCTGGAACTGACAAAATTGGTGTCAATAACTAAAGCTTCGGTTCCGAGTTAGATGTCGGAGCCGACATGGTCAAGGTCTGCGTCGACTGAATAGTCGGTGCCAATGTAGTAATCGCAGCAGTCTTAACAGAGGAGCCCTTCGGTACCGATACAGTGAAGGCTACAGTAGATGGAGCCAAAATCACTGATGGCGCTGAAGGCCTTGGTGCCGAAGGTCTAGGCACTGAAAGCGCTGAGGACGACTGAGTGAGCTCCAAAGCAGAAATCTTAGCCTTCTTAGGTCTTGGTTGGCGGGAGTCCCCAGCCGGGGATGAAGGCAAAGGCTTGGCCTTTGTAGGATCATCTGATAATTTCTTATGGGCTCTAGGAGGGGTTGAAGCCTCCGACCCAGAAATAGCCTCTGAAAAGGGAGATTTAAGAAGTCCCTTCAGAAACACCTTCTTTTTCCTCTCAAAGTTCTATTGGAAAAATTTTTACAAATACCACAGGGCGGGTCAACAGATAAATGAGACACACCTAAGCGATAAACACACAGTGTGCGCATCTGATGTAGGTAATTTGTGTCCACAACCTGAACACCTTTTAAATCCTGGACTACCTTTTTTATCTGCCATGATAGAAAAGGAGACAGAAGAAAGGGTACCAGCAATGGTATGAAAGAATACCCGAAGGTAATGAAGAAAAGAAGGGTTAACCAATGATAGCAAGGGAGAAAATACCTTATGGTAAAAAGAGCAGAATAAAGAGAAGGAAACTCAAGGAAATATAGTCGCTAAATGCGATAAGGTAAGAGACAACAAAATAGAAACTTTTCTGACAGAAAAGGTTATAATAGACTAGTTTAACAACAAATATATATACTTAGCTCAAGAGAAGCAGCTTGACACGACTGAATGGTGACACGGCAAACAAAATCTGAGGTAACAGGGATGATGAATTCTGGGAAAGAGTTTAGCTTGAGAGTTTGTAGCTGAAGCGAGCTTGGAAGATGGCCGGCTTGGTTCCGAGGTCGGAACTGATACCCTTACTTAAGGAATGGATGAGGATTAACAATATCAGATCTATCTTTTGGTAACTCCAAAACACAAACTTTGAGAAGCACAATGACTTGGGCGACAGAAAGTAGAAAGGGTTCTACTTACAGAGCCTATACCAATAAAAATACCCAAAATTCCTGCAGAGATATTAGAGATATTTCAAAAATTTTATGAAAATAACTATAAAACAGAGAAATGTGGAAACCAGGACAGTGCACAAATACAAACATTCATGGAAGACTTAAATATGCCAAGGTTAGAGGAAGATGAGGCTCAACAACCAACAGTTAGGATAGGAGGAGATAAAAAAAAGTTGCTGTATAATATATTGGCAAGGAAGTCTCCAAGAACAGATGCTATTCCTGTTAAAGATTGGAAGGAAGAAAGTGATAAAGATCTTGCAGATTTTATTTAATAGTATTTTAAAAGAAGGGGAAGCTTGAGCATCTTGAAAGAAAGCTGTTTTGACTGTGTTACCCAAACAGGGTAAAGACCCATCCAGTTTCATATAGACCCATTTCCATTTTAAACCATAATTATAAAGTGTTTATGTCTAGATTGGCTAAGAGAATGGCAAAGATGTTGCTAAAATTGACAAATATGGAACAATGTGGTTTTGGGGAGGGGAGGCAAACATTTACCAAGTACCAAATACCACTGTTGTTGGGTCTTGATGCAGAGAAAGTATTTGATAGATTAAGTTGGGATTTTATCAGTAAGAGCAATAGAAGCAATTGCATTCTCTGATACAATAATGCAGTTAATTAAGAGGATATATGCAGGATCAGAGGCACAAATTAAAATAGGAGGGCTCCTCCTCAATAGGTTGTGTTTAAGAGAAGGAACCAGGTGGGGTCCTCTTTCTCTTTGTTATTTGCTTTATATTTAGAGCCACTGGTAAAGAAAATAAGGGACTGAGAAATTTAAGGATATAAGCAGTATAACAATCAAGAAAAGTTAACTTTATTTGCAGATGACATTTTTATGTCCTTGATAAATCCAGAAAAGGACGTTTTGGTGTTGTGGAACATTTTGAGAAAGCTCATGTCATTTCGGGGCATAAAATTCATGAAGATAAAAATAAAGGCTAAAGCTGTATATTATGCACCCACACAAATTAGTTCAGCAATACCCATATTTATGGGGACAAGATGAAGTATTTAGCAGCATGGATTAAAAAGACTTCTGTTACGGTAGCTAAGGATACGTGGGAAGACTACATAAAAGATAATGTAAAAAGTAAGAAACTAGAAGCTCTTGTTTATGGATACGGGTAGTAAATATGTGAAAATGTTTTAGTCCCTTTACTTTACATACAGGTTAGGCATATTTTTATCAAAAACAGGAGAAAATGTAGACTATAATAAAGAGTTGAAGGAATTTACCTGGGAGGGGAAAAGGGCATGAGTTAAGTGGAATAAGATGATCCTCCCACTAGAACAAGTTGGTTTAGGATTACCTAATTTGAACGGACATTTTAGAGCCATGCAATTAAGGTTCATACATATAAACACAAGCAAAATATTGATGATGAAGTTGGTGGGGGGTGAGTTCAAGAAAATAGGAACGTGAAAACAAAAGATAATTAGTAGGGTATACAAAATACTACAGGATAACTATAAGAATCAAACAAAGGAGGTTGAGATTGAGAAATGTTTGCCTCCCCTCTACAAAACCACACTGATCCATATTTGCCAATTTCACCACCACCTTTGACATTCTCTTAGCTAATATAGACCAACACTTTGGATGCAGATCCTTGAGGAGAATACCAACAATGACAGACTATTACATTCATAAAGTTGCAGAAAATATTTTAAGAACTAAGCCAACACTGGAATGGAGAAAGGAAATTTTGCCAATAGGAATGATTGTAAATAGGGATACAGACAATAGGCAAAAGGGGCTGAAATTTACTGTAGAAAACTGGAAAAAAAACAAGGTACTGGGAGCAAATAACTAAAGAGGGAAAGGTAATAGACTAGGATGAGGCCAAAATGTTGTTTGGACTGCAGGTTAAAGACTGCCTTAGAGTATAGGCAAAGAGAAAGGGATAGGGGAGTCCTAAGAGAAAGACCTGCACTGGTTGAGTTTTTAGCTGAATCTAGAATAGAAGCTACTGTGAAAAAAAAAAAAGGATAATTAGTAGGGCTTATAAAATATTGCACAATAAGAATTGATCGGAGGAGGTTAGAAAAGATTGTGGAGAGAGACATATATGTATGGTTCCCAAGTACGAAACAAAGTCCAGGAGATTTACAATTTTGTTTTGCTTGGAAGTGTTTATAGTTATTTTTATATCCCAAGCAGACTTCAATAATGTTTCCTCAGATAAATAGCAAATGTTGGAGCTGTCATGAGAAAGAAAGAAGTGGAAACGTGTTTTTGGTGATTAAAAAATTCCTACAGATTACTCTGTCAGAAATATTGAGGGAACAAATGGCTGTAACTAAGGGAATTGATTCTTTTGAGCTGGGACACAGGATCAAATTGCCTAGACATAGTAAGGCCTTAAATTTAACTGTACTTATTGCCCAAAAAATTGCTATAAAATGGAAATCGAAATCTAAACAGAGTGTATTTGAAGTACTGAATACTGCAAAAGATAAAAACTGGAAATGGGCTTTTTAGAAAAGGGAGGGAGTGAATTACATAGAAATAGAATTTGTGGGAAAATACATGCAAAATAATGTTCAGGAGGAGGAGTGAGGTTTAAGGGAAGGCAGAAATTGAACAAGTTATGTAATATGTTGGGCTAAGTTGTTGTAAAGAAAGAAAATGTATACGCAATGTATAATGTACGTAAAATAAAAAAATTAAAAGTTATGTACTTACCATAACACCAATCTGTGTTGCCCAATTTCATTCTTCCTCAACTGACGGGTTTGGATCGAACACTTGGCTGCTTCTTCTACAGCATAGATCCTACAAATCTCAAGCTCCATTTACCCATAATGCCCCACAACCTAACATATCTTGGATCAAGTTTGCTGCCTCCAGATATAACAAGACAGTGACAAAACATGAAAAATGAAGCCGGAGCTCTAACAAGGAATTGAGATTCTTATAATACTCTTGGATCACACCAGAAGAAAATAAAGAATGGGGTAGGAGAGTGGAGATTTGAGGAAGAATGAAAATGGACAACACAGATGGAATATTATGGTGAGTACTTAACGTTTTAATCTATTATGATCATTTTCATTCATTCCTTCCTCAACTGATGGGACAGAGCCCCCAGCTATCATAACCCCAGCAGGACCCTAAGGAAGGATATCCAAGAACACCACTGAGCCAAAGGCTGCTCTGCCCCTAGAGACCAGATCCAGTTTGTAATGGGTAATAAAGGCATGAGGATTAGCCCATGTTGCGGCTGTACAAACATCATCCAAGGAAGCTCTAGACCAAAAAGCTGAAGAAACCACCACAGACCTAGTGGAATGTGCTCTAGGAGGTTTTGGTAAAGGCAAACAATTTTCCAAAGATAAAGGTAATATAATAGGTTAACCATTTAGCCAAAGTAACTTTACACACTGGGTTGCCTAATTTGGTAGTAGAGAAGGAAACAAACAATTGTTCATGTTTCAAGTCTTTGGTTCTATGAAGGTAGAAATGAAGCTGTCTATGCACACCCAAAAGATGTAACATATACTCTCCTTTATTACAGAAGTTTGGAAAGAAAACTGGAAGATTAATGACTTGGTTAATATTTGATTAGAAAGCTACCTTGGGTAGATGGATTAGTTCATAAAGACACCCTGACCTTGTGAAAAATTACATAACGGGGGTTTTTAGAAGATAGACCCTGAAGTTCAGATACTCTTCTGGCCATGGTTATGGCTACTAGGAATATGGTTTTCTTGGACAAAATTTTACAGTCAGTTTTGGCTGAAGTTTCAAATGGTGGTTGAGTCAAGGCCCGAAGCATTATATTTAAATCCTGAGGAGGAGTAGCATCTTTTAAACGGGATCTGAGAAGGAAAGTTCCCTTGAGGAAAGCTTTGCAAAGTTAACAGGAGGCTAAGGTAGAGTTGTCTATGCCCAAATGAATGTTGGGAATGACTGCTAACTGAACTTTAACAGTTAAGAAACTAGCCCCTTCACTGAAAATTGTAGCTAAAAAGTCAATGTCAGTTGGAACAGAGGCTGAAAAGGGTGGTATGTTTTTGCTTAGGGCCCAAAAAACAAACTTTTTCCATTTATTGTTGTAAATCTTTCTAGTAGAAGCCTTGTAGGAAAATAACAACATGTGATAGATGGGGGCAGGACAGCCTGGGCTGTCTAGCAATCAGTGGAATTGGAAAAAACATGTGGTTAACCTGAGGCCTGGAGTTGGGTCAAGAATCGTGGGTGGATATAGAAGATAACACCAAAGGAATAAAAACCAGATCTGGTGAGGCCAGTAAGAAGCAATGAGGATAACTGTGCTCTTCAACTGGCATGCTTTCTGTAGCATTTGGGAATGAGGGGTAACGGGGGTAAGCGTAAAGAAAGCTGGAGTGCCAAGCGTGAGCTAGAGCATCTCTCTGTGACTCCCCTGGTGTGGGGTTAGCGACAAGAAGCTGCTACATTTGTTGTTGAGGGGAGAAGCAAACAGAATGCAGCATGGCTCGTTCCACTGATGGAAAATTCTCTGACACATTGAGAGACCACTCATGAGGCATCAGAATGGAGATGCTTAGTTTGTCTGCAATCACAGTGGATTTCCACAGAATACGCACTGCTATAAGAAAGCCGATTGGAAGAGACAGCCATTGCCAAACTCATAGCTTCTTGACAAACAGGACAAGATCTGGTAATCCCCTTGTTTGCTGGTGTACCATGCTCCTGACATATTTTCCGTCTGTACTGCAATTGTCCTGGAAAGAAGAAAGGAAGGGTGTCTTGAACAGCCTGCCATGCAAGGAGGATAGCTCTCATCTCCAGGGCATTGATATAGGGCTTGGTATCTTTGGGAAACCACATACTTTGGACTGCCCTTCTCAAATAGTACACCCCCCCCCCATCTGAGCCAGGAGGTGTCCATGGTCATCGTGGCCATTGGGAAGGGGAAGAGCAAATGAACATCCCTCGTGGGGTTTATTTGAAATAATCCAGCATAACAGGTAATTTTTGCATGTTTGACTGATCTTGACTGGTATGGATAATGGACGTTGCAGAATGGACTATTGAGTTGAGAGAGTCCACTGTTGGATTTTCATATGGAACCTGGTCAGCAGGACAAGGGTGACTGCATTTGCCATGGAATCCAAAGCCTGAAGTATCAGTCAGGCTGGAAGGGATGAAATTCTGAACCACTTTTTTGACCTGAGATTCTAAGGTGTCTATTCAGGACAGAGGAAGAGAGGCAATCTGATTGACTGTATTTAAAGAGCACCTATGAACTCCAGATTCTGTGCTGGTGTGAGTTGTGAATTCTAGTAACTGACTGACATTCCCATATGGGAGCATAGCAGGAACAAGCAGTCCCTTGCTTTAATCAGTTGATGCCTGGTTGAAGCAGTTGGGAGCCAGTTGTCTAGATAACAAAATCTGAGCAGTCTCAAGTAAGCTGCTACAACTGCCATGTATATGGGGAACACCCTGGAGGCTGTGTTGAGACCAAAGGGCAGTGTTCTGAACTGGAAACAACTCACCCCCAGTCTTAAGTGTAGGTATCTCCTGGAGCACCTACTCATTTTGATATGATAGCACACATCCTAAAGATCTATCAAGCACATCCAGTCATCCTTCTGCAGAAAGGGTAGAATGCACTGCAACTATCCGGAGCTTTGCATACTGAACAAACTGATTCAGTTTGCTGAGATTCTGTCTTTTTGGTACCAAAAGAATCTTGAATAAGTTCTGGATCCTGTGGTCTGGGGGGTGGGGGCGCTTGCATGACTTTCTTCTAGAAGCTTTTTTGTTTTTCTCCCAGAGAAGCTGCTTTCTTCTGATTGGGTGGAGCATTGGAGATTTTCTTCTGAACAGCTAGAGGGGGTTGGGAAAATGGTAAGACATAACCTCTGGATAGAACTCTCTATTATCCATGAATCTTTTGTGATACCTAGCCAGACTCTCTGGTGCATGGATAGATGATCCCTCAACTGTTTCCTGACATGGACAGTTGGGCTTTGAACTCAGTAGTGTTGATAGGGTTTCTCTGAGAAAGAATTTCTAGACTCCTGGTTGTACAGACCACCTCTGCCACAAGGGCAGCATCTTCCATTAGAACTCCCCTCCCTGCCTCTGGAGTAACTACCTCTATGTGTCTCCCGGAAAGGACCCTGAAAATTTCTTAAACCACATCTTTCCGAGAACCTCACTGGTTACTGGAAAAGGGCCTTTGAGGGATACAAAAACATGCCCATGGGGGAGACAGGGTCCTTCCCTCTTGTTCACACTGGAAGAGTTTATCTTTCACTTTGGGGCCAAACAGCAAAGAGCTATCAAAAGGTCCACTGACAAAAGAAGGCTTAAAATGGTTCTATGAAGTCACACAAGGACATCCAGACATGTCTTCTAATGGATATCCGTGTACTCACTTGATCATGAGGGACTTTCCACAGCATGTAAGATTAACCTCATGGACGATTTAGATATAGACTGGAGGGTAGCCAGCTGCGAGGAAATTCTATTTCCTTCCATGGAGGACTTGGAACCTGAAAGAGATTTGGTCAGCTCCTTGATCAAACCTCTCTGTAGTCTTGTGAAGTGTGCCAAATAATTAATCAACCTAAGAGAAAAGGTCGCTGAAGCATACACATGCTTCCCAAACCAGTCCAGTGCCCTAGATTCCTTGTTAGGGGGACGGACAGAGAGGAGCTCTGTTCTGCTAGTTCCTTTCTCGTGGCAACAGCAAAAACCACAGTTTCAACAGGGAGTCCCTTACTCCAATGTGAATGGTCTTTTGGAGATGCAAGAATCTTATATGGTTTCTTAGGAATTGGCTCAGTGGTGTCCGGTTCCTTCCACACCCAGCAAGAGGCCAGGTCTACAAGCTCATCAGCTGGGGGAGTCACCCAAGAAGCAAATGGGCCAGGATTGATAGCTTTCAGAAACACCGATTCCTCTTAGGAGGGGTTAGTGTTATGGGAAGACCAGCCATCTCTAGGAAGTTCCAGGGTGTCTCTCCAAAGGAGATGTCATCAGGTGGTGATCTGGGGGACCCCTCCCCTCATCAAAATCAGTGCCCTAAGTGAGAGGCTCCTATGGGGAATCTATGTGCCTCCTTTTGCATGTCCTCTTATGAGGAACTTCCTTGGTAGCATACTCCGGGGGAACTATTAGAAGAGATAATACTCTGATGGGCTGGCTGAAGGCTTGATCTGGATGGACTGCCCCAGTGGAAGGGATGATCAAGGCTCAAGACACAGTGAGCTAAAGATGTCCAATCCGAAGAGGGCAAGGGTGTCTGTTCTCTAGGCAGAGAGAAGACTCTCTCCACCTCCTTGAATGCAGAGCACCTAGATGAGACGGAAGTTGAAAGATCTGAAACTGAAACCTCTTGGATCTTCGGCATGTGACCACCAGAGGAGGAACATGGACTCGAGCTAGCTAATGCCGAGTTTCCAAGGGGAAGTTACAGCTCTGAAAGCTTGAGAGTCAACTCCCATGTCCAGGAGCTGGCACCAATGCTTCGGCTCTGAGAATTTGCCATCTCTAAGATGCTTGGTGCTGGTCAACTCAGAGGCATCATCAGAGTTGAAGCAGCAAGAATCTTCAGGTCTGAAGCACACACTTTCAAAGATTTCAAATCTGATTGCTCCATAATGGAAGGACGGATCAAAGAAGGTGAAATCAAGGGTAGTGTGGATTGAGGTAGGCTCCCAAGCTCAAGAAGGTTGGAGCAAAATGGACTCCCATTTGTATCTGCTCCTGAGGAATTTCCTCATTATCCTGTGGACATCCACTTCAGATAGGCTCCTGCAGGATCAAACAGATGAGGCCATAAAAGGGGGTCTAGAATGCCTTCTGGGTGACTGCTCAAGAAAATGAGAAGAGAGCCTGGAAGAAATAGGCTCTGATGTCCAAGTGGGAGTACTGATCCAAGGAGATCTTTCAGTCTAGATTGTCAGACTTGGTGAAGATGGATCTGTCTTTTTCGAAACTGTGGATGGAAGTTCCGATGAGGGAGCCAAGATCAAAGGAGAAGAGCAATCAGAAGACCTGTTACAAGTCTCTTTTCCCTTCCATAAGAGTCACTTTTAGGTTTATCAGGCTTTCTAGGGGATTGTGCCCCAGCAATTGAAGGAGGGGATATAGAAAGGAGAAGGCCTCTCGGGATCAGTTTCTTCTGATCGATAAGGGCCCAAGAATTAAATCCCACACAGATAACACAATCCATGTCAAAGTGTACAGAGCACAAACAGTAGACACATTCCTGTGGGCATCAGAATTTGGGATCTTATGCCCAGAGGAAATGCACTTTTTGAAACTCAAGGGTTTCTCCGACATGCTGGAGAAAGAGTTAAAAAAACATCCAGAAACAACAAATACAATCACAACAGACAACAGAATCTATAAAAAGTTTTTTTTTTTTTTTAACTATAAGAAATAGAAAGGAAGAGAGAAACAAAGAAAAAAACTACCAATTATGATAGTAGAGAGAGTACTGGAGTACAAAAAAGGGACAATTAAACAGGAAGATCTAACAGATTGAAAACGATAACAGAGTAGTTGTAACAGGAAATAGTTCATTTTATATAGAGGGCAGAAGGAACGCTCAACGTTCAAGAGTTCGTAATCCATGTCTGTTTGCAATGGCAGCAAACAAGATCTGAGGTACATTAGGCTGGTGGGGCATTATGGGTAAAGAGAGAGTTCTAGGATCCTACGCTCTGGAAAAAGTGGCAGAGTCTGATCAGAGACTCGGATCCAAACCTATCACACGAGGAATGAATAAAAATAACAGATATAGCAATATGGTGGTGGGGGTTACCTGTTACTGTACGTTTGTTTACCTTTGTCTTGCATGACAATTTAATAAAGGTGTTTAAAGAAAAAAAATTGTTACACTTCAGGAGACTTTTGCATGTTGGTGTTACAAACTGATGAGCTTAAAGTGTATTTCATACATTCACAGTCTCTGTGTTAACATTATACAAAATTAAATGGACTTCATGTTAGGGCTCTGCCATTTTAAGTAACTGTTTCTGGGATTTTGGTCCCGGATCAGAAGAGGCCTGGGCTGGTGTCTTAGATTTAGAAGGAGTCTTTGTCTTTGTCCTTGGTTTTGTCTTTATCAGAAGCTGTGTTGGCCTGAAAACCCCCTTGGAAGCTGGTACCTGCGCAGCGGCTCCGGACCCATCCGAGGGAGCAGTGTCCGAAGGTCTTGCACCGGGAGTGCTCAAAGGCCTAGTTGGCTCCTCATGGGAGTCTGTTTCGGCTATCTGTTCCGAAATGGCCGACGACAGGGGCTGCGAAAGCGCCTCACCGACGACGACCGACCCTGAAGCTGGCTCTGGTTGTGAAACGTCGTCTGATTTGGACCTCGGAGGCCTGTCCTTATCCTTGCGTCGTTTGTCACCTCCGGTAGTTGGAAGTGTGTCTGACGACATTTTATAATTAAATCACCTACCAAAGTAGTAAAAAGCGAAACCGTGCCTCCGCTTAATCGTACGTTGGTTAAATCTAGCACAAAACTGGTAACTAGCTACGTCATGGTCAGGGCCTAAACAAGGAATACAGTAAGAATGGAAATCCTTATGAGGTATTTGCTTCCCACAAGAAATGCAATTATTAACTTTTTCTGACATCGGACTGGAGCAAGAAAAAAGTTTCCCCAACGGGTTACTTAGCTTTGAGAAGAAGTAAGTCTTCGGACTGAAGCACGAAAAAATATCAGGAGTCAGCCGGCCGGCACTTGCGAACTGCTTTCACCGCACAGCAAGAAAGACTAGAGCACATGGCGTCGGCTGGCAGCTTTGAACTCCAGGCGCTCTGACGTCAGGAAGCATGACTGAACAGCCAACGCCGGACCCAGACTTTGGGATTCTGGCCGACCGAGGACTGCCTGCTGGCAGGAAGAACCCTACAGTGATGACTGCTACAGTGAAACACGATGAACATCTAAATGGACTTCATGTTAGGGCTTTTTGTCTCAATAAACAATAACGATGAACATTTAAGACATCTGAAAATCAACATTCCTAGGGGATGACTATGCACTTTTTGGCATTTAGCTTGAGGCCATGATTTTGACACCAGAGGATGTCTACGTCAGTCGGAGAGTCAATTTTACCCTCAGGTACCCTCATGTTTACTATTTAATGGTTATTAAAATGCTTGCTACTTTTTATTTATTGCTTATAATGTTGTTGTAAATCAATGGTTGCTTGCTATGGAGTATATTGCTACTAGCCTAAGACTGTACAGTAAATCTAATTAAGACATTTGATAAAAAGGATAATGAATACTGTATTTTGAAATGCAGATTGTGGTTTTAATAAAATTAGGTAGGGTATATGTCTAAAACTAATTAGAAGGTAGGTACAGCGCAGAAATAATGTACAATTCAAAATACAAATCTATACGATACAATGGAAGCTGCAGAATTTAGATTTAAAAAAAAATGCTGAGACGGGCATAACAATTATATGCTGAGAAAAAGATAAAGACAGGAATGAGCTTGTCGGATCTGAGCTGACAAAACTAGTACTCCACCCTCAAGCTCCTTTAATTTTCCTTTTCCATAACACACCTGTTTGTGAAGTTACCTCAGACTGAGTTTATTACTAAAGGAAGTAAGACTGGTTTTATCAGTATACCACCAGAAAATAAGTATAATGTTCCTGTCATACTGGAAGGACAGATGTGGATGAAAGGATCCAACATTATGGTAGGTATATAACTAAGTCATATTCATACAATTCATCCTATCTGACAGATGGGTCAGAGACTGGTCTTGACGATGAAGGTGATCAGGAAGACAACCCGCAACATTGAAATTAATGAATAGATCCCATTAGATACAGGATTAGATAGATAAAATGTGGATTTAACAAGCTGAAGTAGTTGAGGAAGATTGGAATTTTACTATGTTAAACTAGTCAATGAACTGTACAGCAAATATCCCCTTTACTTCCTTAAGGTTTAGAATAAGACACTAAAGGGACGTAAGAAGTAACTAAGAAATCATTTTTCCTCATACTTACATCCACATTGTAAACTGCATATTATACGTTTACAGGATGGAGTCAGGGGTATTTTAAATGTGAGGTGGTGCGAGTTTTATTTGTGACCACTGTATATGTTAAAAACATTACAGCAAGAAAATACTTTTTTTTTCCCCTAGTTGTAATGTACTTGGGCTTTATACTGTAACAAGATAAGAAAGGCAGGAAAGAAGCAATATAATGCTGTGATCATATGCTGCGGGGTGGAGTATGTAAAAGTGTACCGATCACATTATATGCCAACTTAAGATGTTTCCTGTTTTTACAGGGTGGATGTTCAGACTAATGTCCCAGTTTAAGCTATAGAAAGATATAAGCAAACAGCCTTGAATAGTAAGACAAAATGATTACAGATATAAAATATGGCAGTTCTTTTTTGCATTCACAAAATCATTAGCCATTTTGTCATTGGCAAATGCTCTCAGTAGAATCAGGAGCGGCCTTAGGTCAACTGGTGCCCAAGGCAAAAGAGCTCCACGGCACCCCCCACCACACCATCTGGTGCCCCCATCCTATTCTACCTACACCAAATAAATACTGAAAACCATGAGTAGAATACAAGTAGTTACAGGTGCAATCAAGTAATCACAAACGATCTGAAAAAGTGCTCAGAGTGAAATTTATAATGATCCTTTCAAGCATCTGCAACATTATTAGCCATTGTTTGTCATTAACAACAGTTTTTTATTGCAGATTAGTACTCTGCACATGCAAGTAATTAATTATGAGAGGTATGAACACCGTTACTAAGCTAAACTGTAGGAGGTAAAGTATAATGAACATTTAAAGCTAGGTTGGTAAGCAGTTCAGTGAAAACTGAAGAAAGTTTGAGAAACTGTGGTAAGTGAATACGTTATACACAAGTAGTTATCTCACCAGCAGCCTTAATACTTAATGTATTTAATATAAAAGTGCACAGTTTACTTTATTTACATAAAGGCAGCCAGTACAATTTTTCCTAGGACTAAAAGTTAGTATTTACCAAAAGAATACAAACTGTTTTTCATACCTGGAAAGGAAAAGAGTAAAACAGAAGATACAGCAATAAGTGTAACTTGGAGCACAAGCTGTAAAATGCTCTTTAGCATGGCTAACTTTAATTTTACAGTAAATAATGCCTGTAAGTGCAGCCATCGATTTGGAGAACATGCTCCTACTTGGAGGAGTAAACTTCATTTTTTTGGAAAATGTACAGAGTTTTACATCTGATGCAAGTTAAGT
The DNA here is from genome assembly GCF_019279795.1 of Protopterus annectens. Classification (NCBI taxonomy): domain Eukaryota; kingdom Metazoa; phylum Chordata; order Ceratodontiformes; family Protopteridae; genus Protopterus; species Protopterus annectens. Next base: position 1,967,909,214 of record NC_056729.1, read on the forward strand.
GGGGCGGGGGGTTTGTAAAAAAAATGTTTTTATTTTGGCTGGACTGCTCTGAGTCAAAAAGGCATGAAAATGTTACATACTCTTAAATGGCGATGAGATGCAGCTATCTGTAATACATTAGTGTGTGCATGTAAGCTAAAAGTCAGAAATGTACAATCAAAAGAAAAGTCATATGAAACAGATGGGCATAATAGCTTCCTAACATATAATTACACTGTTCATATTACAATGGAGTAGAAATGACCTTACAGGTAAAGGAAAAAGCTAACAGCACTGAATTGTATTATGTATAGGGCACAAACAGCATTGCTGCAGAAGACAAATTTTGGTTAGCATGTGACTTTGACTAAAAAAGGATTTCTTCTTCTTCATTAGGCAGCTCCCATTAGGGGTCGCCACAGCGGATCAACTGTTTCCATTTCTTCCTGTCCTCTGCATCTTGCTGTCAACATCAACCACCTGCATATCCTCTCTCACCACATCCATAAACCTTATCTTAGGCCTTCCTCTTTTCTTGATACCTGACAGTTTCATCCTTAGCATCTTTTTCCCATTATACTCTGCATCCCTCATCAGCACATGTCGAAACCAATGTAATATTGCCTCTCTGGCTTTGTCTCCAAACCTTCCAACCTGGGCTGACCCTCTAATATACTTATTCCTAATCCTGTCCATCCTTGTCACACCCAGTGAAAATTTTAACATCTTCAAATCTGCCACATCAAGCTCTGACGCCTGCCTTTTTGTCAATGCCACTGTCTCCAACCAATATAACATAGCTGGTCTCACTACCCTCTTGTAGACCTTCCCTTTCACTCTTACTGGTACTCGTCTGTCACAAATCACTCCTGACACTCTTCTCCACCCACTCCATCCTGCCTGTACTCTCTTCTTCACCTCTCTTCCACACTCACCATTACTCTGAAATGTTGATCCCAAGTATTTAAACTCATCCACGTTCACCAGCTCTACTCTCTGCATCCTCACCATTCCTCTATCCTCCCTCTCATTCACACACACATATTCTCTTAGTCCTGCTGACCTTCATTCCTCTTCTCTCTAGAGCATATCTTCACTTTTCCAGGGTCATCTCCACCTGTTCCCTACTCTCACTACAGATCACAGTGTCATCTGCAAACATCACAGTCCAAGGGGACTTCAGTATGGATATTCAGTAGAATATCAGGCCAAAGGAAAAGGGAGTAATATTAACTGCCAGAATGGCTCCAGTCATGAAACAAGACAAAAAAAGACAACAATGATATGTTTGTGGTAGCAATAAGTTACTGACAATGGGACAAGAATCATCCTGTCATGTACTTCTATTCCACTTAAAACTGTTATCATGGAGGTTTAGGATATTGAGAGAAATATTCTTTCTGCAGAGAAAGATTAGTTGTGTAAAATCTTACCATAATGTTAGATGTACTCTTCTCTGTTGCAGTATTCTTTAATGAGGGAAACTGCTTACCAAGCAACCAGACATCAGCCAGTATAGAAAAGACTTTAGTGCCTAGGATGTGTGGTACATCGCACGTAGACTGCTATTGGATGTAGGCCATAAAAGAGACATATGAAAGCACCATCTTCAGAACAGAGTGTTGCAGGGAGAACACTTGAGAAATAGGTATGCAAGCTAGGTACTTCCAAGGAACAACAAGTGCAGGGGGGAGGAGGGTGGGGTAGAATACTGCAAGAGAGAACGGAAGGACATCTAACATTATGGTAAGATTTTACAAAACTAACGCATGTCCTCCTATTCTGTTGCTGCAGTCTTCTTTACATGAGGGAGAATGCAAAAGCTCATGAGAAGGAAAGGGAGGAGGGTAAGGGCAGATGAGCTTTCCGGGAAGCCATGGAGAATGGTCCTAGCAAACCTTGTCCTGGATTTGGAGATGTTGCCCAGTTTGTAATGACTGGTGAAGGTATTGACTGATGACCAAGTAGCTGCCACCTGAATGGAATTGGTGTCCAACCCTTTGAAGAAGGCGCCAGAGGAAGCAATGGCTCTGGTACAGTGTGCCATAATGGAAGAAGAGAGGTTCTTTCCATGGTATTCATAGGAGGAGGAGATAGCCTTAGAAATCCAGCCGGAAATAGTTTAGAGACAGGAAGCTCTAGGACTCTTGGGTGAAAGGAAAACAACAACTGGTTCAACTTTCTAATACTCTTGGTTTTGTCAAGGTAATACCCAAGCTGTCGGCGCACACTCAGAGAGTGCAGAACTCTGCAGAAAGTTTTGGGGTGAAGGTGTAAAGGGCTGGAAGGAGGATAGCTTGTTTGAGTGACAACTCATTTACCACTTTGGGCATAAAGGAGAGATTGTTGCAGAGAGATACCCTGTCCTTGTGGAACACCAAGAAAAGTGGGGAGGGCATAAGGGCTTTTCAGTTCAGAAACCCTTCTGGCAGAAGTGATTAACAGCAGCAAAATTATTTTCCAGGAGCAGTACTTTAGAGATGCAGAAGCTGCTGGCTCAAGAGAGGCTAAAGTCAGTTTTTCCAAGGCAAAGTTAAGATCCGGGTGGGGTTGGAAGCTAGAGTTGCTTTCCTGTGAGGACTCATGTGAAGGACGCCTTTCAGGAATTGTTTGGCCTCAAATCTGGAAGCCGAAAGAGCTGAGAGGCAGACAGGCAGAAATAGTTGACGTGTACTTTCACTGAAGAATGCGTTTAGCATCCACCAACTCACAAAGGTATGAAGAATTTACAGTCATATTTAGATAGGTTATCAATATATGCAACTCCATACGAACTGCAGGAGGAGTCATTACTGGACATATTGTGGGTGCTGTGAAGAGCACTAAGAGCTGACATCAAAGACTGAAACAATACTAATTTCATGAACTTTAATCATACTTTGACTTAAGAATGAGGTCCATTCCCGTCATGGTATTAGAAACCCAAAAGACTTGGAGAAATTAAAAAAGTAGGATAGAACTATGGGGACTTCCACTGTTACTGGGTCCAGGTTACGAAAGAGAGTAAATTGAAAATCTTTTCCATCTGGATAAATAACATTTTCTAGTACTGGGTTTCCTGGCCTCCTGCAGTATACTACCCAAGCATGTCCTCTGAAAAAAACGTGTCTGAAAGGAATCAAGGCTTCATCACCCACAGCATCATCTGCAAGGTTGACAGGTGAGGGTGGATGAGGGGTTCCCTTGTGTTGTGCTAGTAGGTCTACAGTGCGAGGTTAATTGTGGTGAGTGCCCTTGGCTAAATTCACGAGTAAGGAGAACTAATGCTGTCTTTGCCAAAAGGGGAGTTCACCATTAAGATTTTTGGTCTATTCTGCTGCATCTTAAGTACGACTTTTGGAATGATAGGTAGGGGAGGGAATGCATACACAAACATCACTCTCCATGAAAAACTGAATGGGTCCACTTTCCAGACCAGAGGGTATGGGTCTCTGGCACAAAACTGAGGAAGATGTCTGCTCATGGGGAGGCAAAGAGGTCTACTTGTGGAGTACCCCATCAGTAGACAACGTCCAAGAACACGTCCTTATGAAGCACCCATTTGTGGGGTTGTGTTTTGGACCTGCTCAATGTGTCTGCCAATACATTCAGGCTTGAGGGAATGTATACTGCCTCAATGAGTGTCTGCAATTTCACTGACAGCTCCCACACTTGCAGGGCTAATCTACATAGGAGGTAAGACCTGCCCCCCCCCCCCCAACACACACACAATTTGTTCACATACCAGCAAACTGCCATGCTGTCTGTGAACATTTTTAATGGCCTGGAATGAAGAAAGACTAAAGACCTGGAGTACCAGCAGCAGTGCTCTCATTTTTTTTATGTTCAAGTATCCTTTCTTTGAAAGGGTGACCAAGTGCCTTGTGCTTTTATGTATCCAAAATATGCTCCCCAACCTGTGTCTGAAAAGTCTGTGTACATCTCTTGTACTGGTGAAAGAGGATGAAGTAGGAGGCCTGGGTTGGCAGAGAGCTCTTGAATTTACCAGGTTATTTCCCTCTTCAGCCAGGGAAGAAGGGGAATTTGGAACTCAAATGGGTGTGCATGTTCTGTCCACACCGATTTCAGGAACCACTGCAATTTCCTCGCATGCATTTTTGCTAGATGGAGCATAGGGATGGAGGATGCCATGAAGCTTACGGTTCTGAGAAAAGTTCTGGCTGATGTGTGTGAGAGCGGGATGACGCTTTGAAAGAAAGCACTGAGTTCCTGGGCCTTCTGAATGAGAAGAGAAAAGTACAGTTTTGTACCTACCATAAATGTAGATGTTCGAAGATCCACATTGCTGCAGTCCTTACATATGGGTAGTCCGCTGTCCTTGGTCGGCCCGAATACCAAAGTATTAGGCTGACGTCGGTCATGGGCGCTCAGATCCGACATCATAGCGTCAGGGTATAAAAGCGCATGACCGACGTCATATCCTCAGTCTTTTCTTGCCCCAGATGTCAGAAGGCCCTAAAAAGAAAGGCTACAGCCCAAAAACAGGATGCCTCCCAAAACATGCCTAACAACAACCATCACCCAAACCATATAACCATGCCAAACTACAGAGGGAAGGAGGATGTATTGACTGCAGCAATGTGGATCTTCGAACATCTACATTTATGGTAGGTACAAAACTGTACTATGTTCTTCATCTCACATTGCTGCAGTCCTTACATATGGGTAGAATCCCAAAGCAGAGGTAAAGGGAGGATGGCAAAATCATAAAGCATTAAGGGCTGCTAAAATGCCCTGTAATACTGCAGTGGCAACTCCAGCCCTAGACTTAGTATAAAGCGGAAGATGGTAATGTTTGGAAAATGTATGCACTGGATTCCAATTGGCTGCTTCCAATATATCTTTGTAGCTACCCCTTAGAAAGGCAGTAGAAGTGGCAGTAGCTCTAGTGGAATGAGGTCTGATTCCAGCCGGAATCTCCTTACCATGATGGGAATAACAGAAAGAAATACAAAACCCAATCCATTTAGAAATAGTTTGTTTTGAAACAGGCTTTCCCTGAGAACCCAAAGCAAAAGAAACAAACAACTGCTGAGACTGCCTGAACCCCTTGGTTCTGCTCAAATAATAACGTAACTGCCTGTGAATATCCAAAGTATGCAAAATCTTCTCCCTTTATTTTGAGGGTTTGCATAAAAAGTAGGCAAATGAATAGTTTGGTTCAAGGCCACACTAGAAACCACTTTAGGCATAAAGGAAGGATTAGTAAAGATACCCTATCCTTATGAAAAATCAGGAAAGGTTCCACTGCCATAAGGGCCTGTAATTCAGAAACCCTTCTTGCAGAGGTAATGGCCAACAAAAAAGCAGTCTTCCATGATAAATACTTTAACTCGGCAGTAGCTGCAGGCTCAAAAGGTTGTAGAGTAAGCTTTTCCAACACAAAATTGAGATCCCAAGCAGGAGTAGGAGCTCTACGTGGGGGTCTTATGTTCTTTGCCCCTCTAAGAAATTGCTTAAACAAAGGATGGGAAAATAAAGGAGGGTCACAGTCATAGTGAGCAGAAATGGCTGCAGCATGAACCTTTATCGAGGAGAAAGACAAACCCTTGCCCAATAACACAGTAAGGTATTGAAGAGAAACACTTAAATCAGGCTTGGAAACATCAAAGTCCTTCGCTTTGCTCCAAAGAAAAAATCTCCTCCATTTATCAGCGTAAACTTTCCTTGTACTAGGCCTTCTGGCCTCCAAAATAACATTCAAAACTTGTTGTGGAAGCTGAGACCCTCCAGGGTCGAAAACAGAATAGGCCAGGCTGTGAGATGCAGAGACTGAATCTTGACATTGAGGAAGTGATTGCCCTCCTGAGACAAAAGATGCGGAATCAAAGGCAGAGGCCATGGAGGCTCCCATACCAAACTCCTCAGTAGTGGGTACCAGTGCTGTCGAGGCCAATCTGGCGCTATCAGAATCATGGATGGCTTGTCTATTCTGGCCTTCAGGAGTACCTTGGGAATGAGAGGCAGAGGTGGAGAGGCATAGACATGAAGATTGCTCCAACTGAATGATAGAGCATCCACCTTCCAAGCTGTGGGATGAAACATTTTTGTGCAAAACTTTGGCAACTGGTAATTTAGTGGAGAAGCGAACAGATCTATGTCTGAGTCCCCATAACACTGTCAACTTTTGAAACACATGAGGATCCAGTTTCCACTCGTGAGGATCCACAATTTGTCTGCTCAACACATCCGCTAAGGAGTTCTGTGCTCCTGGTAGAAACCTTGCCTGAAGATTGAGGTGTAAACTGAGAGCAGTCTCCCACAAAATCATCGCTTGCCTGCAAAGAGGGTACAAATGGGTTCCCCTTGCTTGTTGATGTACCACATGACAGTAGTGTTGTCTGTTTGAATCAACACCTGTCCTGGGAGAAGTAAATCCTTGAAAGCCATCAATGCAAATTGGACTGCTAACATCTCCTTCAAGTTGATATGCAAATGTTGAAGTCTGAGGTCTTGCACCCATTTTCCATTGAGGTGTGCTCCCCAAGCCTTGTCCGAGGCATCTGTCGTTAGAATCTGAGGTCGGGTCACAGAGAGTCCCTTGTTTAGGTGACATTCCTGAGCCCACCACAAAAATTCTTTCTGAATGCAAAGTATTATCTGAATGACAGTGTCTAGATCTTGGCAGTGTTGTGTCCATACATTTTGAGATACCATTGAAGCTTCCTCATATGCAGCTTGGCATTGGGAAGCACCAGAATACAAGATGCCATGAACCCCAAGGCTTGAAGGACTGTCCTTGCAGTCAGCCTGGACTGTAGAGACATTTGATGGAAATAAAGAGAAAGGCTTCTTTGTTTGTCCGGGGTCAAAAGGCCATCTGGAAGCTGTATTCAGTCTCACACCCAGAAAGCACATGTCCTGAGAGGGTACTAGACTGGACTTTGTTTCGTTCACAGAATACCCTAGGCATCTTAACACTACCATCACATACTGTAGATGATGCAGAAGTTCGCCTTTGTGTTGTGCAATAATCAGGCAATCATTCAAATAAGGATAAATCTGTATTCCTTTTAACCTGAGAAAGGCTATCACTGGAGCTAGTACATTTGTGAACACTCTCCAGGCAGTAAATAAGCCAAAGCACACTGCAGAGACATGATAATGTAACTTTCCAGCCAGCATGGGTACCTCCTGCAACTGGGCCTGATAGGAACATGAAGATAAGCCACTTTGAGATCCAGAGTTACCATCCAGTGATCTTTTCCCAACAGAGGTAAAAGCTGTTGTAACGTCAGCATTTTGAACTTTGGAATGTCCAGATAAGTGTTGAGGATAGATAAATCCAAAATTGGTCTCCACGTGTTCCCTTTCTTTGGTACTAGAAACGGCGAGAATAAAATCCTAGTCCCACTTCTGACAGAGGAACTGGCTGTATAGCTCCTATTTGAAGAAGTAAAGAAATCTGCTTGTGAGCCTCTATCCTTCATGCCTTTGAAAGGAGGCAATGTATGGAAATAGAACTTGTAGCCTCGGTTTATAATGTCCAATACCCATTTGTCCTGGGTGACTAAAAGCCAGTTTTGCTTGAAGAGTGCTAATTTTCCTCCCAAAGGAGCTGCCAGGGAAGAAGAATCTGGCAGCTGAAAATGCAGGTCATTGGGCCTGTTTACGAAAGGACTGGCCCCTGCCCTCACTCAAGCGGATTGTGCAGGTGAACTCCAAGTTCTAGGCCTGAATGTACTGTGAGCTCTGCCCCTGCCACGCCTAGATCTACCCCTAGACTGAGAATCAGAAGAAGGGTAGGTCCACCCCTTAGTAGGCCAATTTCTACTAAACTTTGGAGGTTGCACCTGCAAAATCTTTAACAGTCTGCATAGACTTAGCCTTGTCTTCCATTTTCTTCAAAACCGACTCCACAGGGGACCAAACAAAACTTCAGACTGTAAAGGGGCATCCAGAATTCTAGTTTTAACATGCTTGGACAAATTCTGATCCTTAAGCCAGCGTGCCTCCTTAAGAACTGATCCAGTGGCAGCCACCCTAGAAGAGGCCTGTACAGCATCAAAACCACATTGCAAAGAATGCTTACCCACCTGTTCAGAGACATGTACTAAATCCTGCATCTGCCAAAGCATCCACTTTAGATTTTAGCTGAGAAAGGAGGAAATTTGATACTTCAACATATGAAACTGGTAATTTAAAGCCCTCATAGCTAAAGTAGAAGAGGTATACACCTTCTTACCCCATCTATCCAAAGCTCTAGCTTCCTTATCTAGAGGAACCGGATTCTTTACAACAGGCGCTCTGACACCCTTAGGCCCCTGACTGACAGTTTCTGGGTCCGCCTAGACTCTTATACAGATATTTATGAGCCTCAGGCACCCTGTAATACCTGTCCGGTTTAACTGGCGAGGAGGCAAAGAATCTGGATTAAGGGAAGCCTCCAACATCCAAAACAGGAGGTATAGCCAAGGGTCTATGCTGTGGTAAAACAAGAATTCCCTAAGCCTCTTTTGTGAATCAGAGAAATCCTTACTTAAAATGCTCCCTCATGGAATGCAGAGTTTCTGAAAACGAAAAATACTCTGGAGGAGAAGCAGAAGGAGTGGAATCCTCTGCATCAGAATCAATAAGGGAGAAAATCTTGAATATCTTCAGCAGAAGAGTCTGAGTCGCCTGAGGCCTGATCCAAACTTTCCAACTCTAGCTCCACCCTGGGCCTCTTATCAGGAGGGCATAGAACCTCTAATTAAAGTAATCAAATCTTCATTTTAAGCATGTGCTTTAGGTACAGACCCTGAAGTACCTGGAGGGACACCAGAGGAAGGCAAAACAGACCTGCCCTTAGAAGAAGCCTTAGAAATAGTAGGAACAGTAACCTGAGAGGCCCCTTCAGCTTGACCTGACTCCTGTGAGGCCACATCCTGCAAAATCAAAGTTTCCCTGAGACTCAACAGAAACTTCAACCTGTCTAGGTTTCAAGGATTTGTCTTTATGCTTCTTCTGGAAGCGGCGCCGGAGGATCCAAAGACTAATCTAGCACAATCTAACCTTCTTTTATAGTGCGGCTTAACCTTAGTAATAAAATCGACACTGGACTCGACCCGTCGGTGGTCCGTCGGAGAATGCAAAGAAAAGAATAATAATGCTGGCGCGTATCTATCCTGTTTCACAAAAAATTTATTCACTTTTCTGACATCCGGAGAACTGAGAGGCAAGAAAAAAAAAAAATTCCCACGTACTTAGCCCAACTTGGTTTCGTTCCGGAAGACAGAATACTGAAAAATTTTCAACGCCGAACGGCACTTGCAACGCCTGCTTCATTCGGGCCCACCGAGGACATGGACTACCCATAAAAGAAGATCGCAGGCGGTAACTTACTTGACGATCCTGCAGTGCGCAGAATGCCACACTGGTGCCATGATTTTGTGAATACCAATGGGGGAGTGTCGAAGGGCAAACATGAAAGTCCTAACTCTCAACTTGGAAACATCAAAAATCTGGTCCCGAGGATAGATAAATCAAATTGGGTCTCCACGTGTTCCCTTTCTTTGGTACTTGTGAGCCTCTATCCTTTGCCGAGAAGGAGCGTCTGGCATGCCTTGAAAGGAGGCAATGTATGTGGGTGACTAAAAGCCAGTTTTGCTTGAGGAGTGCTAATTTTCACTCCCAAAGGAGCTGCCAGGAAGAAGAATTCACCTGCGGATTGTGCAGGTGAACCTACCTAGACTGAGAATCAGAAGAAGGTAGGTCCACCCTTCAAAACTCCCACAGGGGACCAAACAAAGATCCAGTGGCAGCCACCCTAGAAGAGGCCTGTCAAACATCAATTGTTGCAAAGAAAATGCTTACCCACCTGTTCAGAGAAACTGGCAATTTAAAGCCCTCATAGCTAAAGTAGAAGAGGTATACACTTCCCTTCCCATCTATCATCCAAAGCTCTAGCTTTTATCTAGAGAAACCGATTCTTTACAACAGAAGCTCTGACACCCTAGGCCCCTGACTAACAGTTTTCTGGGTCCGCCCTAGGACTCTTATCGGTTTAACTGGCGGAGGAGTAAAGAATCTGGATTAAGGGAAGCCTCGAGAAAACATCTTGAACAACATCAAAACGCTGTGGTAAAAAAAATTCCCTAAGCCTCTTTTTGTGAATCCTGAATAAGGGAGAAAATCTTGAATATCTTCAGCAGAAGAGTCCTCTAATTAAAGTAATCAAATCTTCTGCCATTTACACCAGAGGACCTGCCATGAAGAAGCCTTAGAAATAGTAGCACCTTAGGCATAGAAGGGAGGCCCCTTCTGACTCCTGTGAGGCCACATCCTGCAAAATCAAAGTTTCCCCTGAGACTCAACAGAAACTTCAGCGGATCCACCTGCTCCACTATAGCTTCTGCAGGACCGAGCGCGAAGCCAGACGAATCAACCTGTCTAGGTTTCAAGGGATTTGTCTTCTTGCTTAGCGGAAGCGGCGAGTGGATCCGGCGGCATATTATAATTACACCGCTTACCAAAGACTAATCTAGCACAATCTAACCTTCTTTTAGTGCGCTTATTAAACACTACGTCGTGGTCCGGTCCCAAACAAGTATGCGGTATCTGTTTCCCACAAGAAATACAATTATTCACTTTGGTCTGAAACTCAGAATACGAAAATTTCAGCGCGAGCGGCGGCTGGCGCTGCTTCTGCATCGCTGGCGCCTGACCGACCACAGCAATATTCACCCAGTATTCGGGCCGACCGAGGACAGCGGACTACCCATATGTAAGGACTGCAGCAATGTGAGATGAAGAACATCCTTCAAGAGGTCTGTTTGGATCCTGCATCTCACAAAAATGTGGTCTTGCAATGGGGAGAGAACAGATTTTTGATAATTTGTAGTGAATCCTAGGGAAAGAAGGATGGAAATTGTGTGGCTGAAATTTTGCTCTAGTACCTCTGGACAGATTGCTTGGAAAAGAAGATCGCCCAGGTATGCGAAAACTTGGACGTCCTGCAGTCTGCAGAATGCCACAACTGGTGCCATGCATTTTGTGAATACCAATGGGGATGTCGAAAGGGCAAACATGAAAATTGAAAGTGTCCACAGGCTACAGAGAACCTTAAATATCCCCTGTAGTCCTAACTCTCAACCTGGAAACATCAAAAATCTGGACAAGGCCACAAGAAATACAGTTATTCACTTTTTCTGACATCCGGTAAACCACTGAGGCAAGAAAAAACCAAAATATTGTGGGATAACCAACTCTGACTTGGTCTGAAACAGAACCGAAAAATTTAGCGCCGAATGGCACCTGCAACGTTGCAATGTCCTATTACCTGCTATCGGACCATGCGGCATAAACACTAATATGTCGGTCATGCGCATTTGTACCCTGGCGTTCTGATGTCAGTCAAATGCTTGACCAACGTAATACTCTGATATTCGGGCCAAAGGACAGCTGACTACAAGTGTTAGGACTGCAGCAATGTGAGATGAAGAACATCTCATATTCATTGAACAGCATTGAAACCCACACTACATAGCTCTCAAAGTCAGTGTGCTAAACAGTCACAGCCCTTAAGGCCAAACACAATGCCAGACACACTTGTTATAGGTGACTCCACAGTCAGACACACTGACGTCCCACTCACCAGACTGAACAAGGAAAAGATCACAGTAAGCTGCCTGTCGGGCGCTAGAATCCGCCACATAACACAAGCACTCAGGTCACTCCACAGCAAGTACAAGTATGACTCAGTCATTGTCAATGCCGGTGTGAACGACCTGAGACGTACCTCCCTGGACTACATGAAAAGAGACATAGAGGGCTCTCAGATTATGCAGCCCAGGCCGGTATGACCCTGACCCTGAGCAGTATCCTACCCTCACCAAGAATGATGCCACAACACAGAGACAAAATGATCAGCTTTAATAATTGGCTTAATTACTGGTGTCATTCTAAGGGGATCCCAATGTCTGTCTGCCTGGGATGACATGCTTGACAAGCCACGCTGCTTCAAGGACGCTTGCACCTGTCACCCCTGGGCTTCCGGATATTGGCAAAGGCTCTTGCCACCCCCATAGTGCCTTTTTTAGGCAAGGCTTAAATGATAAACCTACCGCCCTAGAAAACAAAAATGGAAAAAAACTAAGGGTAATACTGCTCAATGCCAGAAGTCTAAACCTCAAGATGCACGCCCTTGAAGCCCTCCTCAGTATGGAGAACATAGATGTCTGTGCTGTGACTGAAACCTGGTTCAAGGCTCCTGAAAGCACCCCAGCACTGTCAGGTTATACCTCATATCATGCGTTCAGGCCCCAAAATCCGGACCGAACCACAAAAGGAGGGGGAGTATCCATATTCATAAAGGATACCCACACCTCCAGGTTAGTGGCAACGCACAAAGCATCGGAGACCATCCAGGTGCAATTAACCATAGGTAAAACTGCCCTACAGTTTGTAGCATGCTACAGACCACCCTCTCAAACTCACGAAACCCACACAGACTTCCTGAAGACACTGGAGAGTATGAATGTCTCTCCAAACACCATCATATTGGGTGACTTCAACTACCCAAACATAGACTGGGAACATTACTCAAGCCCCAACACCCTATCCCAAAGGTTCCTGGAGTTCATACACTCAAATGCTATGGAACAACTAGTCACCATTCCCACAAGAGGAGAAAATATACTAGACCTGATCATCACAAACATGGGGACAAAATGCTCCACACCGGAAGTATATCCCTCATTGGTGAGATCAGACCATAAATTAATCTCACTGGAGATCCACATCCCGCCCCCAACCCCAGCAAAAAAGACCGCAGTGAAGAACTTCTCAAAAGCAAACTTCACACTTCTTAAGACTGGAGTGGTATCCTTCAAGGCTCCCGAGCCAGTGGAAACCACAACCCACGCTGCTGAAACCCTTACAAATGCCTTCTACGAGCACCTCCAGGAATGTATGGATCAAGCAATCCCTAATAAAATCAAGACCCTTTCCACCAAAGGCAGGCACCCGGTCTGGTGGACCCCAGCCATAAACAAACTCTACAACAAGAGGAGAAAGCTACTACATGAGAGCAAAATCCCTAAAAGGGAAGGCATCTGTGATCAATACTAGCAAAAAAACTACGATCACTCATAAAATCATCAAAGGCCAACTTTCAGAGAAAAATCGCTAAAGACACAAAAGACCATCATAAGGCCTTCTTCAGCTATGTTAGAAACCTGGGTGGAAACTCCCAGATATGCTCAGAATTAGTCCAAAATGATACAAAAATCTCGGAACCCACAGACATTGCCAACATACTGGCAGACAGGTTCAGTGCTAATTTCTCCCCTCCCCCCCCCAAAAAGAGAAATATCTATCCCACCAGAGTCTAGCCTCCCAAACATCTCAGATGCCTAGGTGAGGGCTGCTCTCTCTAAAGCAAAAAACACAGCATCAATGGGACCGGACGGTGTCCCCGGCTGTGTGCTACACGAACTCAATGAGGAACTAAACCCACACATAAGGCTGCTGTTTAATCTTAGCCTTACTACAGGATACGTACCTAAAGAATGGCATACGGCAACTGTGGTCCCACTCCACAAAGGCGGTGCTTCTCACGGACCCTGAAATTACCGCCCCATAAGCTTGTGAGCCTTGTCTGTAAAGCTATGGAGAGGATCATAATGGAACTCATAAATAAAGACATTGGGGACCTACAGACACTGGATCCTGCAATTTGGCTTTGTCAATGGCAGATCCTGCCTCTTGAACAGTCGACTTTTTGAAATAGTCACTAAGGCCATTGATGAGGGTAAGGCAGTTCACACAGCCTACCTTGACCTAGCAAAAGCGTTCGACACAATACCCCACTCGGGCATCATAGAAAAGCTCACCAGCTTAGATGTAAACCCATATGTCACAAGATGGGTTGCACACTGGCTCAAGGACAGAACCCAAAGGGTTAGAGTTGCTGGTGCCATGTCAGACTCTAAGCCGGTCACGAGCGGTGTCCCACAGGGCTCAGTCCTGGGCCCCCTCTTGTCTGGCATTTATTTTTCTGAAGTGCAGGCAAACATAGGGGGATTGTGGCTGACAAAATTTGCAGATGACTGCAAACTGGGCACCATAATTGACACTCCATCAGACACAGACATCCTCCAGAGAGATCTCATAGAAATGGATAACTGGCGCCAGAGCCATGGCCTTAAGCTAAATGCCAAAAAATGTATAGTCATACCCTTTGGGAAAAACAAGGTAACCCCTAATTACCACATAGGTGGTAATCCATTAAACACGGAAGAAGTTATCAGGGAGCTGGGGACCCAAGTTGACAGTAACCTCTCTTTTGACACTCACATTGCCAAAGTGGTTAGGAAGACCTTCTACATTGCCCAGCTGATCATGAAGGGATTCACATCCAGATCAGGAGAGGTCATTGTACCCCTGTACTCTTCACTTATCAGACCAATGATTGAGTACAACGCCCCATTCAGGATGTACCTTACCTGACACCTGCAGCAGTTGGAAAGACCCTAAAAGTTCCTCACCAAAAGGATAAAGGGGCTCAAACATATGTCATATGCTGCCCGACTGAAGAAACTCCAGCTCTATTCAGTCGCATACCGTCTGCTCAGGGTGATCTGTGCCTGACATACAAGGCCATGTCCAACCTGGAATTAATGGACATGCGCCACCTCAAAAAATCCAAATCCACCAGAGCCACGAGAGCAAGAGACTTAAGCCTCAACACGGATATAAATAGGACGTGCTGGAGGGACAGATTCATCACCCAGACTCCCTACACTATGAAACAGAATCCCAGTCCATGAGAGGAAGAGCCCCTCACTGACTCTGTTCAAGAGAAATCCTGACGAGTGGATGGGAGATCATAGGTTT